>NW_026894352.1:0-143478 GCF_032452875.1 Bos javanicus | reverse complement strand
TGGCTGATCATGCACTGATCACGTGACTGATCATGCACTGATCACGTGAATGATCATGCACTGATCACGTGGGCTGATCATGCACTGATCACTTGGCTGCCTTATCACACTGATCACGCAGCTGACCATGCACTGGTCACGTGACTGATCATGCACTGATCATAACTGATCATGCACTGATCATGTGGCTGATCATGCACTGATCACGTGACTGATCATGCACTGATCACGTGACTGATCATGCACTGATCACGTGGCTATCACAGCACTGATCACATGGCTGGTCATACACTGATCACATGCCTGGTCATGAACTGATTACATCACTGATCATGCACTGATCACGTGACTGATCATGCACTGATCACGTGTTGATCATGCACTACTCACGTGGCTGATCATGCACTGATCATGTAGCTACCATGTACCGGTCACGTGACTGATCATACACCCATCAGGTGACTGATCATGCACTGATCACGTGGCTATCATGCACTGTTCACGTGGCTGATCATATACTGATCACCTGCCTGTCATGCACAGATCACGTGACTAATCATGAACTGATCACGTAGCAGTCATTCACTGATCACCTGGCTGATCATGGACTGATCACGTGGCTATCATGCAATGATCACGTGGCTATCATGCACTGATCACGTGGCTGATCATGCACTGATACCGTGACTGAGCATGGACTGATCACATGACTGTCATCATGTGCAGTGATCACGTGACTTAATGGCGCTGACCATGTGACTGATCATGCGCTGAGCATGTTTGCTATCATACACTGATCATGTGCCTCTGGAGGCAATAAACAAAGAGCTGAGTAGGCACGAATCAAACAGTCAGCAGGCAATAATCATGGAACTCAGCTGTGAGGAATCATGCTGCTCAGCTGGCAATAATCAAGCAGCTGAGCAGGCAGGAATTACGCAGCACAGCTGGCAATTGTCAAGCAGATGACAGGCAGGAATCATGCAGCTCAGCTGGCAATTGTCAAGCAGATGAGCAGACAGTAATCACGCAGCTCGCAGGCCCTGATCACGTGACTGAGCATGCACTGTTCAACTGGCTGATCATACACTGCTCCGTGATTGATCAAGCACTGATCACTTGGATATCATGCACTGATCACGTGGCTAATCATACACTGTTCACGTGTCTGACCATGCACTGATCACGTGCTGATCATACACTGCTCACGTAACTGATCATGTACCGATCACGTAGTTGATCATGCACCGATCACGTGGTTGATCATGCAATGATCACGTAGCTACTATGTACTGGTCCCGTGAGTGATCATGCACTGATCACGTAATCTGATCATGCACTGATCACGTGACATCATGCACTGAACACGTGAATGATCATACACTGATCACGTGACCTATCATGCACTGATCACGTGGCTATCATGCACTGCTCACGTGGCTGATCATGCACTGATCACAGCTACCATGTACTGATCACGTGACTGATCATGCACTGATCACGTAGTTGATCATGCACTGATCACCTGGCTTATCATGCATTGATCATGTGACTGATCATGTGCTGATCATGTATGGTGTCATACACTGATCATGTGCCTCTGGAGGCACTGAACAAAGAGCTGAGTAGGCAGGAATCAGTCAGCAGGCTATAATCATGGAACTCAGCTCTGAGAAATCATGCTGCTCAGCTGGAATAATCAAAGATGAGCAGGCAGGAATTACGCAGCACAGGTGGCAATTGTCAAGGAGATGACAGGCAGGAATCGTGCAGCTCAGCTGGCAATTGTCAAGAGATGAGCAGACAGTAATCACGCAGCTCAGCAGGCACTGATCACGTGACTGAGCATGCACTGTTCACGCTGATCCCACACCTATCATGTGGCTGATCATGCATTGATCACGTGGCTATCATGCACTGATCACGTGGATGATCATGCACTGATCACGTGCTATCATGTACTGATCACGCGACTGATCATGCACTGATCACTTGGCTATCATGCACTGATCACGTGGCTGACATGCACTGATCACGTGCCTGATCATGCACTGATCACGTGGCTGATCATGCACTGATCACGTGACTGATCATGCACTGATCACGTGTCTGATCATGCACTGATCACGTGGCTACCATGCACTGCTCACGTGGCTGATCATGCATGATCACGCAGCTGTACCATGTACTGGTCACATGACTGATCATGCACTGATCACGTGACTGATCATGCACTGATCACGTGGCTATCATGCACTGCTCACGTGGCTGATCATGCAATGATCATGTAGCTACCATGTACAGGTCACGTGAATGATCATACACCCATCAGGTGACTGATCATGCACTGATCACGTGGCTGATCATGCACTGATCACGCGACTGAGCATGCACTGATCACGTGACTGATCATGCACTGATCACGCGACTGATCATGCACTGATCACGTGGCTATCATGCACTGATCACGTGGCTGATCATACACTGATCACGTGACTGATCATGCACTGATCACGTGGCTGATCATGCACTGATCACGTGACTGATCATGCACTGATCACCGTGTCTGATCATGCACTGATCACGTGGCTATCATGCACTGATCACGTGGCTGATCATACACTGATCACGCCGCTACCATGTACTGGTCACGCGACTGATCATGCACTGATCACGTGGCTGATCATGCACTGATCACGTGACTGATCATGCACTGATCACGTGACTGATCATGCACTGATCATGTGATTGTCATACACTGATCACGTGGCTATCATGCACTGAACACGGGGCTGATCATGCACTGATCATGTGACTGCTCATGCAATGATCACGTAGCTATCATGCACTGCTCACGGGTCCAATCAAGCACTGATCACGGGGCTGATCATGCACTGATCACGGGCTATCATGAGCTGACAGTACATGACTGCACAGGCACTCATCACGTGATGATCATGCACTGTTCACGTGGCTGATCATACACTGATCACGTGACTGATCATGCACTGATCACGTGGATATCATGCACTGATCACGTGGCTGATCATGCACTGATCACGTGTCTGATCATGCACTGATCACGTGGCTGATCATACACTGCTCACGTGGCTGATCATGCACTGATCACGTGGCTACCATACTGGTCACGTGGCTGATCATGCACAGATCACGAATGATCATGCACTGATCACGTGACTGATCATGCACTGATCACGTGGCTGATCATGCACTGATCACGACCTGATCATGCACTGATCACGTGGCTGATCATGCACTGATCACGTGGCTGATCATGCACTGATCACGTGACTGATCATGCACTGATCACTGTGCTGATCATGCACTGATCACGTGGCTATCATGCACTGCTCACCTGGCTGATCATGCAATGATCACGCAGCTACCATGTACTGGTCACGTGACTGATCATGCACTGATCACGAACTGATCATGCACTGATCACGTGGCTGATCATGCACTGATCACGTGGCTGATCACACTGATCACGTGACTGATCATGCACTGATCACGTGGCTGATCATGCACTGATCACGTGACTATCATGCACTGATCACGCGGCTATCATGCACTGATCACGTGGCTGATCACACACTGATCACGTGAGTGATCATGCACTGATCACGTGGCTGATCATGCACTGATCACGTGGCTGTCATGCACTGATCACGTGGCTGATCAAACGATCACGAGCTACCATGTACTGGTCACGTGACTGATCATGCACTGATCACGTAATTGATCCTGCACTGATCACGTGGCTGATCATGCACTGATCACGTGGCTGATCACACATGATCACGTGACTGATCATGCACTGATCACGTGACTGATCATGCACTGATCACGTGGCTATCATGCACTGATCACGTGGCTGATCATGCACTGATCACGTGGCTGATCATGCACTGATCACGTGTCTGATCATGCACTGATCACGTGGCTGATCATGCACTGCTCACGTAACTGATCATGCACTGATCACGTGGCTATCATGCACTGATCACGTGACTGACATGCACTGATCACGTGGCGGATCATGCCCTGATCACGTGGCTATCATGCACTGATCACGTGGCTGATCATGCAATGATCACCGGCCGACCATGTACCGGTCACGTGACCGATCATACACTGATCACGTGAATGATCATGTACTGATCACGTGGCTATATTGCACTGATCACGTGGCTATCATGCACTGATCACGTGATGATCATGCACTGATCACGTGGCTGATCACACACTGATCACGTGACTGATCATGCACTGATAACGTGGCACTCATGCACTGATTACATGGCTGATCATACTCTGATCACGTAACTGATCATGCACATATCACGTGGCCATCATGCACTGCTCACGTGGCTGATCATGCAATGATCAGGTAGCTACCATATACTGGTCACGTGATTGATCATGCACTTATCACGTGACTGATCATGCACTGATCACGTGACTGATCATGCACTGATCACGTGACTGATCATGCACTGATCACGTGGCTATCATGCACTGCTCACGTGGCTGATCATGCAGTCATCATGTAGCATCCATGCACTGGTCACGTGACTGATCATGCACTGATCACGTGATTGATCATGAACTGATCACGTGGCTCATCATGCACTGATCACGTGACTGTTCACCCACTGATCACGTGACTGATCATGCACTGATCACGTGGCTGATCATGCACTGATCACGTGGCTGATCATGCACTGATCACGAGACAGATCATGCACAGATCACGTGACTGATCATGAACTGATCACGTGGCTATAATTCACTGATCACGTGGATATCATGCACTGATCACGTGCCTGATCATGCACTGATCACGTGACTAATCATGAACTGATCACGTAGGCATCATGCACTGATCACTTTGCTGATCATGCACTGATCACGTGTCTGATCATGCACTGATCACGTGGCTGATCATGCACTGCCATGCAGCTGATCATGCAATGATCACGTGGCTATCATGCAGTGATCACGTGGCTGATCATGCACTGATCACGTAGCTGAGCATGCACTGGTCACGTGACTGATCATGCACTGTTAACGGAATTGATCATGCACTGATCACGTGACTGATCATGCACTGATCACGTGACTGATCATGCACTGATCACGTGGCTATCATGCACTGCTCACGTGGCTGATCATGCACTGATCACGTGACTGATCATGCACTGATCACGTGGCTATCATGCACTGGTCACGTGGCTGATCATGCACTGATCACAGGGCTGATCATGCACTGATTATGATGCTATCATGCACTGACTACATGACTCCACATGCACTGATCACGTGGCTGATCATGCACTGATCACGTGACTGATCATGCACTGATCACGTGACTGATTATGCACTGATCACGTGGCTGATCATGCACTGATCACGTGGCTATCATGCACTGCTCACGTGGCTGATCATGCAATGATCACGTAGCTACCATGTACTGGTCACGTGACTGATCATGCACTGATCACGTAATTGATCATGCACTGATCACGTGGCTGATCATGCACTGATCACGTGGCTGATCATGCACTGATCACGTGGCTATCATGCACTGATCACGTGGCTGATCATGCACTGATCACGTGCCTCGTCATGCACTGATCACGTGGCTGATCATGCACTGATCACGTGACTGATCATGCACTGCTCTCATGGCTGATCATGCACTGATCACGTGGCTGATCATGCACTGATCACGTGGCTGATCATGCACTGATCACGATATCATACACTGGTCACGTGACTGATCATGCACTGATCACGTGGCTGATCATGCACTGTTCACGTGACTGATCATGCACTGATCACGTGGCTATCATGCACTGATCACGTGGCTGATCATGCACTGATCACGTGGCTTACCATACACTGGTCACGTGACTGATCATGCACTGATCACGTGACTGATCATGCACTGATCACGTGGCTGATCATGCACTGATCACGTGACTGATCATGCACTGATCACGTGGCTATCATGCACTTCTCACCTGGCTGGTCATGCAATGTTCACGTAGCTACCATACACTGATCACGTGACTGATCATGCACTGATCACGTGACTGATCATGCACTGATCACGTGACTGATCATGCACTGATCACGTGACTGATCATGCACTGATCACGTGGCTATCATGCACTGATCACGTGGCTGATCATGCACTGATCATGGCCATCATGCACTGGTCACGTGACTGATCATGCACTGATCACGTAATTGATCCTGCACTGATCACGTGGATATCATGCACTGATCACGTGTTTGATCATACACTGTTCACGTGTCTGACCATGCACTGCTCACGTGGCTGATCATACACTGTTCACGTAACTGATCATGCACTGATCACGTGGATATCATGCACTGATCACGTGGCTGAACATGCACTGTTCACGTGGCTTACCACACACCTGTCACGTGACTGATCATGCTCTGATCACGTGGCACTCATGCACTGATCACGTGGCTGATCATACTCTGCTCTCGTAACTGATCATGCACACATCAGGTGGCTATCATGCACTTCTCACCTGGCTGGTCATGCAATGTTCACGTAGCTACCATATACTGGTCACGTGACTGATCATGCTCAGATCCCGTAAATGATCATGCACTGTTCACGTGACTGATCATGTACTGATCACGTGACTGATCATGCACTGATCACGTGGCTATCATGCACTGCTCACGTGGCTGATCATGCAATGATCACGTAGCAACCATGTACTGGTCACGTGACTGATCATGCACTGATCACGTAATTAATCCTGCACTGATCACCTGACTCATCATGCACTGATCACGTGGCTGATCACACACGTATCACGTAACTGATCATGCACTGATCACGTGGCTATCATGCACTGATCACGTGACTATCATGCACTGATCACGTGGATATCATGCACTGATCACGTGGCTGATCACACACGTATCACATGACTGATCATGCACTGATCACGTGGCTATTATGCACTGATCACATGGCTGATCATGCACGGAACACGTGAATAATCATGCACTGATCACGTGACTGATCATACACTGATCACGCGGCTATTATGCACTGCTACTTACCTGATCATGCAATGATCACGCACCTACCATGTACTGGTCACGTGACTGATCATGCACTGATGACGTAACTGATCATGCACTGATAATGTGGCTGATCATGCACTGATCACGTGACTGATCATGCACTGTTCACGAGACTCATCATGCACTGATCACGTGGCTATCATGCACTGATCACGTGGCTGATCATGCACTGATCACGCCTCGTCATGCACTGATCACGTGGCTGATCATGCACTGATCACGTGACTGATCATGCACTGATCACGTGGCTATCATGCAGTGATCACCTGTGGCTATCATGCACAGATCACATGACTGATCATGCACTGATCACGTAGCAACCATATACTGGTCACGTGACTGATCATGCACTGATCACGTGGCTGATCATGCACTGATACCGTGACTGAGCATGGACTGATCACATGACTATCATTTAGTGATCACGTGACTTAATGGCGCTGATCATGTGACTGATCATGCGCTGATCATGTTTGCTATCATACACTGATCATGTGCCTCTGGAGGCAATAAACAAAGAGCTGAGTAGGCACGAATCATACAGTCAGCAGGCAATAATCATGGAACTCAGCTGTGAGGAATCATGCTGCTCAGCTGGCAATAATCAAGCAGCTGAGCAGGCAGGAATTACGCAGCACAGCTGGCAATTGTCAAGCAGATGACAGGCAGGAATCGTGCAGCTCAGCTGGCAATTGTCAAGCAGATGAGCAGACAGTAATCACGCAGCTCAGCAGGCCCTGATCACGTGACTGAGCATGCACTGTTCACGTGGCTTATCATACACTTATCACGTGATTGATCATGCACTGATCACTTGGATATCATGCACTGATCACGTGGCTGATCATGCACTGTACACGTGTCTGACCATGCACTGATCACGTGGCTGATCATACACTGCTCACGTAACTGATCATGCACTGATCACGTGGCTATCATGCACTGAATACGTGGCTGAACATGCACTGTTCACGTGGCTGATCACACATCTGTCACGTGACATATCATGCACTGATCCCGTGGCACTCATGCACTGATCACCTGGCTGATCATACTCTGCTCACGTAACTCATCATGCACACATCACCTGGCTATCATGCACTGCTCACGTGGTTCGTCATGGAATGATCACGAAGCTACCATATACTGGTCACGTGACTGATCATGCACAGATCACGTAAATGATCATGGACTGTTCACGTGACTGATCATGTACTGATCATATGATTGATAATGCACTGATCACGTGGCTATCATGCTCTGCTCACGTGGCTGATCATGCAACGATCACGTAGCTACCATGTACTGGTCTCCTGACTGATCATGCACTGATCACGTAATTGATCATGCACTGATCACGTGGCTCATCACGCACTGATCCGATGGCTGATCACACACTATCACGTGACTGATCATGTACAGATCCCGTGACTAATCATGAGGTGATCACGTGGCTATCCTGCACTGATCACTTGGATATCATGCACTGATCACGTGACTGATCACACACGTATCACGTGACTGATCATGCACTGATCACGTGGCTATCATGCACAGATCACGTGGCTTATCATGCAATGATCACGTAGCTACCATGTACTGGTCACGTGACTGATCATGCACTGATCACGTGGCTGATCATGCACTGATCACGTGACTGATCATGCACTGATCACGTGGCTGATCATGCACTGATCACGTGGCTATCATGCACTGCTCAGGTGGCTGATCATGCAATGATCACGCAGCTACCATGTACTGGTCACATGACTGATCATGCACTGATCACGTAATTGATCATGCACTGATCACCTGGCTTATCATGCATTGATTATGTGATTCATCATGTGCTGATCATGTTTGCTGTCATACACTGATCATGTGCCTCTGGAGGCAATGAACAAAGAGCTGAGTAGGCAGGAATCAGTAGGCAATAATCATGGAACTCAGCTCTGAGAAATCATGCTGCTCAGCTGGCAATAATCAAGTAGATGAGCAGGCAGGAATTACGCAGCACAGGTGGGAATTGTCACGGAGATGACAGGCAGGAATCGTACAGCTCAGCTGGCAATTGTCAAGCAGATGAGCAGACAGTAATCACGCAGCTCAGCAGGCCCTGATCATGTGACTGAGCATGCACTGTTCACGTCGCTGATCACACACCTATCACGTGAATGATCATGCACTGATCACGTGGCTCTCATGCACTGATCACGTGATTGCGCATGCACTGCTCACGTAATTGTATGCACTGCTCACGTGGCTATCATGCACTGATCACGTGGCTGATCATGCACTGATCACGTGACTGATCATGCACTGATCACGTAGCTATCATGCACTGGTCACTGGCTGATCATACACTCATCACGGGACTGATCGTGCACTGATTGCGGCGCTATCATGCATTGACTACATGACTGATCATGCCCTGATCACGTGCATGATCATGCACTGATCACGTGACTGACCATGCACTGATCACGTGACTGATCATGCACTGATACGTGGCTATCATGCACTGATCACGTGGCTGATCATACACTGATCACGTGACTGATCATGCACTGATCATGTGGCTGATCATGCACTGATCACGTGGCTGATCATGCACTGATCACTTGGCTTCCATACACTGATCACGTGACTGATTATGCACAGATCACGTGGCTGATCATGCACTGATCACGTGACTGATCATGCACTGATCACGTGACTGATCATGCACTGATCACGTGGCTATCATGCACTGATCACGGCTGATCATGCAATGATCACGTAGTTACCATGTACTGGTCACGTGACTGATCATGCACTGATCACGTAATTGATCACGCACTGATCACGTGGCTCATCACGCACTGATCACGTGGCTGATCATGCACTGATCACGTGACTGATCATGCACTGATCACGTGGCTGATCATGCACTGATCACGTGGCTGATCATGCACTGTTCACGTGTCTGACCATGCACTGATCACGTGGCTGATCATACACTGCTCACGTAACTGATCATGCACTGATCACGTGGCTATCATGCACTGATCACGTGGCTGATCATGCACTGTTCACGTGGCTGATCACACACTGTCACGTGACAGATCATGCACTGATCACGTGGCACTCATGCACTGATCACGTGGCTGATCATACCTGCTCACGTAACTCATGCACACATCAGGTGACTATCATGCACTGCTCACGTGGCTGTCATGCAATTTTCACGGAGCTACCATATACTGGTCACGTGACTGATCATGCACAGATCACGTGACTGATCATGCACTGTTCACGTGACTGATCATGTACTGATCACGTGACTGATCATGCACTGATCACGTGGCTATCATGCACTGCTCACGTGGCTGATCATGCAATGATCACGTAGCTACCATGTACTGGTCACGTGACTGATCATGCACTGATCACGTAATTGATCCTGCACTGATCACGTGGCTCATCATGTACTGATCACGTGGCTGATCACACACGATCACGTGACTGATCATACACTGATCACGTGGCTATCATGCACTGATCACGTGGCTGATCATGCACGGATCACGTGGATATCATGCACTGATCACGTGGCTGATCATGCACGTATCACGTGACTGATCATGCACTGATCACGTGGCTATCATGCACTGATCACGTGGCTATCATGCACTGATCACGTGGCTCATCAGGCAATGATCACATAGCTACCATGTACTAGTCACGTGACTGATCATGCACTGATTACGTAATTGATCATGCACTGATCACGTGGCTGATCATGCACTGATCACGTGGCTGATCACACATGATCACGTGACTGATCATGCACTGATCACATGGCTGATCATGCACTGCTCACGACTGATCATGCACTGATCACATGATATCATGCACTGATCACGTGGCTGATCATGCACTGACTTGTCTGACCATGCACTGGTCGCGTGGCTGATCATGCACTGATCACGTAACTGATCATGCACTGATCACGTGACTGATCATGTACTGATCACGTGGCTGATCATGCACTGATCACGTGGCTATCATGCACTGCACATGGCTGATCATGTACTGATCACGTGATTGATCATGCACTGATCACGTGGCTGATCATGCACTGATCACGTGGCTGATCATGCACTGATCATTTGCTGATCATGCACTGATCACGTGGCTGATCATGCACTGATCACGTGACTGATCATGCACTGATCACGTGGCTATCATGCACTGATCACGTGGCTGATCATGCAATATCACGTATCTACCATGTACTGGTCACGTGAGTGATCATGCACTGATCACGTAATTGATCATGCACTGATCAGTGACTGATCATGCACTGATCACGTGAGTGATCATGCACTGATCACGTGACTGATCATGCACTGATCACGTGGCTATCATGCACTGATCATGGCTGATCATGCACTGATCACGTGGCTATCATGCACTGATCACGTGGCTGATCATGCACTGATCACGTGACTGATCATGCACTGATCACGTGACTGATCATGCACTGATCACGTGGCTATCATGCACTGATCACATGGCTGATCATGCACTGATCACGTGCCTGATCATGCACTGATCACGTGACTGATCATGCACTGATCACGTGGCTATCATGCACTACTCACGTGGCTGATCATGCAATGATCATGTAGCTACCATGTACCGTGTCACGTGACTGATCATACACCCATCAGGTGACGGATCATGCACTGATCACGTGGCTGATCATGCACTGATCACCTGCCTGATCATGCACTGATCACGTGACAAATCATGCACTGATCACATAGCTATCATGAACTGATCACCTGGCTGATCATGCACTGATCACGTGGCTGATCATGCACTGATACCGTGACTGAGCATGGACTGATCACATGACTATCATGTAGTGATCACGTGACTTAATGGCTCTGATCATGTGACTGATCATGCGCTGATCATGTTTGCTATCATACACTGATCATGTGCCTCTGGAGGCAATAAACAAAGAGCTGAGTAGACATGAATCAAACAGTCAGCAGGCAATAATCATGGAACTCAGGTGTGAGGAATCATGCTGCTCAGCTGGCAATAATCAAGCAGCTGAGCAGGCAGGAATTACGCAGCACAGCTGGCAATTGTCAAGCAGATGACAGGCAGGAATCGTGCAGCTCAGCTGGCAATTGTCAAGCAGATGAGCAGACAGTAATCACGCAGCTCAGCAGGCCCAGATCACGTGACTGAGCATGCACTGTTCACGTGGCTGATCATACACTGATCACGTGATGATCATGCACTGATCACGTGACTGATCATGCACTGATCACGTGGCTGATCATACACTGTTCACGTGTCTGACCATGCACTGATCACGTGGCTGATCATACACTGCTCACGTAACTGATCATGCACTGATCACGTGGCTATCATGCACTGATCACGTGGCTGATCATGCACTGATCACGTGGCTATCATGCACTGGTCACGTGACTGATCATGCACTGATCACGTGGCTGATCATGCACTGATCACGTGACTGATCATGCACTGATCACGTGACTGATCATGCACTGATCACGTGGCTATCATGCACTGATCACCTGATCATGCACTGATCACGTAGCTACCATGTACTGATCACGTGACTGATCATGCACTGATCACGTAACTGATCATGCACTGATCATGGCTGATCATGCACTGATCACGTGACTGATCATGCACTGATCACGTGACTGATCATGCACTGATCACGTGGCTATCATGCACTGATCACATGGCTGGTCATGCACTGATCACATGCCTGGTCATGCACTGATCACATGACTGATCATGCACTGATCACGTGACTGATCATGCACTGATCACGTGGCTATCATGCACTACTCACGTGGCTGATCATGCAATGATCATGTAGCTACCATGTACTGGTCACGTGACTGATCATACACCCTCAGGTGACTGATCATGCACTGATCACGTGGCTATCATGCACTGATCACGTGGCTGATCATGCACTGATCACGTGCCTGGTCATGCACTGATCACGTGACTAATCATGAACTGATCACGTAGCATCATGCACTGATCACCTGGCTGATCATGCACTGATCACGTGGCTATCATGCACTGATCACGTGGCTATCATGCACTGATCACGTGGCTGATCATGCACTGATACCGTGACTGAGCATGGACTGATCACATGACTATCATGTAGTGATCACGTGACTTAATGGCGCTGATCATGTGACTGATCATGCGCTGATCATGTTTGCTATCATACACTGATCATGTGCCTCTGGAGGCAATAAACAAAGAGCTGAGTAGGCACGAATCAAACAGTCAGCAGGCAATAATCATGGAACTCAGCTGTGAGGAATCATGCTGCTCAGCTGGCAATAATCAAGCAGCTGAGCAGGCAGGAATTACGCAGCACAGCTGGCAATTGTCAAGCAGATGACAGGCAGGAATCGTGCAGCTCAGCTGGCAATTGTCAAGCAGATGAGCAGACAGTAATCACGCAGCTCAGCAGGCCCTGATCACGTGACTGAGCATGCACTGTTCACGTGGCTGATCATACACTGATCACGTGATTGATCATGCACTGATCACTTGGATATCATGCACTGATCACGTGGCTGATCATACACTGTTCACGTGTCTGACCATGCACTGATCACGTGGCTGATCATACACTGCTCACGTAACTGATCATGCACTGATCACGTGGCTGATCATGCACTGATCACGTGGCTGATCATGCACTGATCACGTGGCTATCATGTACTGGTCACGTGAGTGATCATGCACTGATCACGTAATTGATCATGCACTGATCACGTGGCTGATCATGCACTGATCACGTGACTGATCATGCACTGATCACGGACTGATCATGCACTGATCACGTGGCTATCATGCACTGCTCACGTGGCTGATCATGCACTGATCACGCAGCTACCATGTACTGGTCACGTGACTGATCATGCACTGATCACGTAATTGATCATGCACTGATCACGTGGCTTATCATGCATTGATCATGTGACTGATCATGTGCTGATCATGTTTGGTGTCACACACTGATCATGTGCATCTGGAGGCAATGAACAAAGAGCTGAGTAGGCAGGAATCAGTCAGCAGGCTCTAATCATGGAACTCAGCTCTGAGAAATCATGCTGCTCAGCTGGCAATAATCAAGTAGATGAGCAGGCAGGGATTACGCAGCACAGGTGGCAATTGTCAAAGATGACAGGCAGGAATCGTGCAGCTCAGCTGGCAATTGTCAAGAGATGAGCAGACAGTAATCACGCAGCTCAGCAGGCCCTGATCACGTGACTGAGCATGCACTGTTCACGTGGCTGATCACACACCTATCACGTGACTGATCATGCACTGATCACGTGGCTATCATGCACTGATCACGTGGCTGATCATGCACTGATCACGTGGCTGACCATGCACTGATCACGTGACTGATCATGCACTGATCACGTGGCTATCATGCACTGATCACGTGGCTGACATGCACTGATCACGTGCCTGATCATGCACTGATCACGTGGCTGATCATGCACTGATCACGTGACTGATCATGCACTGATCACGTGGCTGATCATGCACTGATCACGTGGCTATCATGCACTGATCACGTGGCTGATCATGCATGATCACGCAGCTACCATGTACTGGTCACATGACTGATCATGCACTGATCACGTGACTGATCATGCACTGATCACGTGGCTATCATGCACTACTCACATGGCTGATCATGCAATGATCATGTAGCTACCATGTACTGGTCACGTGAATGATCATGCACTGATCAGGTGACTGATCATGCACTGATCACGTGGCTGATCATGCACTGATCACGTGGCTGATCATGCACTGATCACGTGACTGATCATGCACTGATCACGTGACTGATCATGCACTGATCACGTGGCTATCATGCACTGATCACGTGGCTGATCATGCACTGATCACGTGCCTGATCATGCACTGATCACGTGGCTGATCATGCACTGATCATGTGACTGATCATGCACTGATCACGTGTCTGATCATGCACTGATCACGTGGCTATCATGCACTGATCACGGACTGATCATGCACTGATCACGTCTATAATATGCACTGATCACATGACTGATCATGCACTGATCACGTGGATGATCATGCACTGATCATGTGACTGATCATGCACTGATCACATGATTGATCATGCACTGATCACGTGACTGTCATGCACTGATCACGTGGCTATCATGCACTGATCACGTGGCTGATCATGCACTGATCACGTGACTGATCATGCACTGATCACGTGCTATCATGCACTGATCACTGGCTGATCATGCACTGATCACGGGACTGATCATGCACTGATCACGGCGCTATCATGCACTGATACATGACTCATCATGCACTGATCACGTGCTGATCATGCACTGATCACGTGACTATCATGCACTGATCACGTGACTGATCATGCACTGATCACGTGGCTATCATGCACTGATCACGTGGCTGATCATACACTGATCACGTGCCTGATCATGCACTGATCACGTGGCTGATCATGCACTGCTCACGTGGCTGATCATGCAATGATCACGTAGCTACCATGTACTGGTCACGTGACTGATCATGCACTGATCACGTAAATGATCATGCACTGATCACGTGACTGATCATGCACTGATCACGTGAC
Organism: Bos javanicus; assembly: GCF_032452875.1. NCBI lineage: Eukaryota > Metazoa > Chordata > Mammalia > Artiodactyla > Bovidae > Bos > Bos javanicus. Next base: position 127,592 of record NW_026894352.1, on the reverse strand, counting down.
TGATCATGCACTGATCATGAATGATCATGCACTGATCACGTGGCTATCATGCACTGATCACGTGGCTGATCATGCACTGTATCACGTGACTGATCATGCACTGATCACGTGGCTATCATGCACTGATCACGTGGCTATCATGCACTGATCACGTGGCTGATCATGCACGATCACGTAGCATGTACTGGTCACGTGACTGATCATGCACTGATCACGTAATTGATCATGCACTGATCACGTGGCTATCATGCACTGATCACGTGGCTGATCACAATGTATCACGTGACTGATCATGCACTGATCACGTGGCTCTCATGCACTGATCACGTGGCTATCATGCACTGATCACGTGGATATCATGCACTGATCACGTGCTGATCATGCACGTATCACGTGACTGATCATGCACTGATCACGTGGCTGATCATGCACTGATCACGTGGCTGTCATGCACTGATCACGTGGCTGATCATGCAATGATCACGTAGCTACCATGCACTGATCACGTGACTGATCATGCACTGATCACGTATTGATCATGCACTGATCACGTGGCTCATCATGCACTGATCACGTGGCTGATCACACACTGATCACGTGACTGATCATGCACAAATCACGTGACTGATCATGCACTGATCATGTGGGTGTCATGCACTGATCACGTGGCTAACATGCACTGATCACGTGGCTGATCATACACTGTTCACATGTCTGACCATGCACTGATCACGTGGCTGACCATACACTGCTCACGTGACTGATCATGCACTGATCACGTGGCTATCATGCACTGATCACGTGACTGATCATGCACTGGTCACGTGACGGATCTTGCACTGATCAAGTGGCTATCATGCACTGATCACGTGGTTGATCATGCAATGATCACGTAGCTACCATGTGGTCACGTGACCGATCATACACCCATCAGGTGAATGATCATGTACTGATCACGTGGCTATATTGCACTGATCACGTGGCTATCATGCACTGATCACTTGGTGAACATGCACTGTTCACGTGGCTGATCACACACCTGTCACGTGACTGATCATGCACTGATCACGTGGCACTCATGCACTGATCACGTGGCTGATCATACTCTGCTCATGAACTGATCATGCACTGATCACGTGGCTATCATGCACTGCTCACGTGGCTGATCATGCAATGATCACGTAGCTACCATATACTGGTCACGTGATTCATCATGCACATTTCACGTAAATGATCATGCACTGTTCACGTGACTGATCATGCACTGATCACGTGATGATCATGCACTGATCACGTGGCTATCATGCACTGATCACGTGGCTGATCATGCAGTGATCATGTAGCATCCATGTACTGGTCACGTGACTGATCATGCACTGATCACGTGGCTGATCATGCACTGATCACGTGGCTGATCATGCACTGATCACGTGACTGATCATGCACTGATCACGTGACTGATCATGCACTGATCACGTGGCTATCATGCACTGATCACGTGGCTGATCATGCACTGATCACGTGAGCTGATCATGCACTGATCACGTGACTGATCATGCACTGATCACGTGGCTATCATGCACTGATCACGTGGATTTCATGCACTGATTACATTCTGTCATGCACTGATCACGTGACTGATCATGCACTGATCACGTGGCATCATGCACTGATCACGTGCTGATCATGCACTGTTCACGTGTTGATCATGCACTGATCACGTGGCTGATCATGCACTGATCACGTGCTGATCATGCACTGATCACGTGGCTATCATGCACTGCTCACGTGGCTGATCATGCAATGATCACGTAGCTAACATGTACTGATCACGTGACTGATCATGCACTGTTCACGTAACTGATCATGCACTGATCACGTGACTGATCATGCACTGATCACGTGACTGATCATGCACTGATCACGTGGCTATCATGCACTGATCACGTGGCTGATCATGCACAGATCACGTGACTGATCATGCACTGATCACGTGGCTATCATGCACTGATCACGTGGCTGATCATGCACTCACAGGACTGATCAGCACTGATCATGATGCTATCATGCACTGATACATGACTCCACATGCACTGATCACGTGGATGATCATGCACTGATCACGTGACTGATCATGCACTGATCACGTGACTGATCATGCACTGATCACGTGGCTGATCATGCACTGATCACGTGGCTATCATGCACTGATCACGTGGCTGATCATGCAATGATCACGTAGCTACCATGTACTGGTCACGTGACTGATCATGCACTGATCACGTAATTGATCATGCACTGATCACGTGGCTGATCATGCACTGATCACGTGGCTGATCATGCACTGATCACGTGGCTATCATGCACTGATCACGTGGCTGATCATACTGATCACGTGGCTGATCATGCACTGATCACGTGGCTGATCATGCACTGATCACGTGACTGATCATGCACTGATCACATGGCTGATCATGCACTGATCACGCTATCATGCACTGATCACGTGGCTGATCATGCACTGATCACGTAGCTATCATGCACTGATCACGTGACTGATCATGCACTGATCACGTGGCTGATCATGCACTGATCACGTAACTGATCATGCACTGATCACGTGACTATCATGCACTGATCACGTGGCTGATCATGCACTGATCACGTGGCTGATCACACACTGTCACGTGACTGATCATGCACTGATCACGTGGCACTCATGCACTGATCACGTGGCTGATCATACACTGATCACGTGACTGATCATGCACTGATCACGTGGCTATCATGCACTGATCACGTGGCTGGTCATGCAATGATCACGTAGCTACCATATACTGATCACGTGACTGATCATGCACTGATCACGTAAATGATCATGCACTGATCACGTGACTGATCATGCACTGATCACGTGACTGATCATGCACTGATCACGTGGCTATCATGCACTGATCACGTGGCTGATCATGCACTGATCACGTAGAAACCATGCACTGATCACGTGACTGATCATGCACTGATCACGACTGATCATGCACTGATCACGTGGATATCATGCACTGATCACGTGGCTGATCATACACTGTTCACGTGTCTGACCATGCACTGATCACGTGGCTGATCATACACTGCTCACGTAACTGATCATGCACTGATCACGTGGCTATCATGCACTGATCACGTGGCTGATCATGCACTGATCACGTGGCTGATCACACACCTGTCACGTGACTGATCATGCACTGATCACGTGGCACTCATGCACTGATCACGTGGCTGATCATACTCTGCTCACGTAACTGATCATGCACACATCACGTGGCTATCATGCACTGCTCACGTGGCTGATCATGCAATGATCACGTAGCTACCATATACTGGTCACGTGACTGATCATGCACTGATCACGTAAATGATCATGCACTGATCACGTGACTGATCATGCACTGATCACGTGACTGATCATGCACTGATCACGTGGCTATCATGCACTGATCACGTGGCTGATCATGCAATGATCACGTAGCAACCATGTACTGGTCACGTGACTGATCATGCACTGATCACGTAATTGATCATGCACTGATCACGTGGCTCATCATGCACTGATCACGTGGCTGATCACACACGATCACGTGACTGATCATGCACTGATCACGTGGCTATCATGCACTGATCACGTGGCTATCATGCACTGATCACGTGGATATCATGCACTGATCACGTGGCTGATCACACACGATCACGTGACTGATCATGCACTGATCACGTGGCTATCATGCACTGATCACATGGCTGATCATGCACTGATCACGTGACTGATCATGCACTGATCACGTGACTGATCATGCACTGATCATGTGGCTATCATGCACTGCTCACTTACCTGATCATGCAATGATCACGCACCTACCATGTACTGATCACGTGACTGATCATGCACTGATCACGTAACTGATCATGCACTGATCACGTGGCTGATCATGCACTGATCACGTGACTGATCATGCACTGATCACGACTGATCATGCACTGATCACGTGGCTATCATGCACTGATCACTTGGCTGGTCATACTGATCACGTCCTGTCATGCACTGATCACGTGGCTGATCATGCACTGATCACGTGACTGATCATGCACTGATCACGTGGCTGATCATGCACTGATCACGTGGCTATCATGCACTGATCACATGGCTGATCATGCACTGATCACGTAGCTATCATATACTGATCACGTGACTGATCATGCACTGATCACGTGGCTGATCATGCACTGATACCGTGACTGAGCATGGACTGATCACATGACTATCATGTAGTGATCACGTGACTTAATGGCGCTGATCATGTGACTGATCATGCGCTGATCATGTTTGCTATCATACACTGATCATGTGCCTCTGGAGGCAATAAACAAAGAGCTGAGTAGGCACGAATCAAACAGTCAGCAGGCAATAATCATGGAACTCAGCTGTGAGGAATCATGCTGCTCAGCTGGCAATAATCAAGCAGCTGAGCAGGCAGGAATTACGCAGCACAGCTGGCAATTGTCAAGCAGATGACAGGCAGGAATCGTGCAGCTCAGCTGGCAATTGTCAAGCAGATGAGCAGACAGTAATCACGCAGCTCAGCAGGCCCTGATCACGTGACTGAGCATGCACTGTTCACGTGGCTGATCATACACTGATCACGTGATTGATCATGCACTGATCACTTGGATATCATGCACTGATCACGTGGCTGATCATACACTGTTCACGTGTCTGACCATGCACTGATCACGTGGCTGATCATACACTGCTCACGTAACTGATCATGCACTGATCACGTGGCTATCATGCACTGATCACGTGGCTGAACATGCACTGTTCACGTGGCTGATCACACACTGTCACGTGACATATCATGCACTGATCACGTGGCACTCATGCACTGATCACGTGGCTGATCATACTCTGCTCACGTAACTCATCATGCACACATCACGTGGCTATCATGCACTGCTCACGTGGCTCGTCATGGAATGATCACGAAGCTACCATATACTGGTCACGTGACTGATCATGCACAGATCACGTAAATGATCATGCACTGTTCACGTGACTGATCATGTACTGATCACGTGACTGATCATGCACTGATCACGTGGCTATCATGCTCTGCTCACGTGGCTGATCATGCAACGATCACGTAGCAACCATGTACTGGTCACGTGACTGATCATGCACTGATCACGTAATTGATCATGCACTGATCACGTGGCTCATCATGCACTGATCCGTGGCTGATCACACACATATCACGTGACTGATCATGCACTGATCACGTGACTAATCATGCACTGATCACGTGGCTATCATGCACTGATCACGTGGATATCATGCACTGATCACGTGGCTGATCACACACTATCACGTGACTGATCATGCACTGATCACGTGGCTATCATGCACTGATCACGTGGCTGATCATGCAATGATCACGTAGCTACCATGCACTGATCACGTGACTGATCATGCACTGATCACGTGGCTGATCATGCACTGATCACGTGACTGATCATGCACTGATCACGTGGCTGATCATGCACTGATCACGTGGCTATCATGCACTGATCACGTGGCTGATCATGCACTGATCACGCAGCTACCATGTACTGGTCACATGACTGATCATGCACTGATCACGTAATTGATCATGCACTGATCACCTGGCTTATCATGCATTGATCATGTGACTGATCATGTGCTGATCATGTTTGCTGTCATACACTGATCATGTGCCTCTGGAGGCAATGAACAAAGAGCTGAGTAGGCAGGAATCAGTAGGCAATAATCATGGAACTCAGCTCTGAGAAATCATGCTGCTCAGCTGGCAATAATCAAGTAGATGAGCAGGCAGGAATTATGCAGCACAGGTGGCAATTGTCAAGGAGATGACAGGCAGGAATCGTGCAGCTCAGCTGGCAATTGTCAAGCAGATGAGCAGACAGTAATCACGCAGCTCAGCAGGCCCTGATCACGTGACTGAGCATGCACTGTTCACGTGGCTGATCACACACTATCACGTGACTGATCATGCACTGATCACGTGGCTATCATGCACTGATCACGTGACTGCGCATGCACTGATCACGTAATTGTATGCACTGATCACGTGGCTATCATGCACTGATCACGTGGCTGATCATGCACTGATCACGTGACTGATCATGCACTGATCACGTAGCTATCATGCACTGATCACGTGGCTGATCATGCACTGATCACGGGACTGATCATGCACTGATCACGGGCTATCATGCACTGACTACATGACTCACATGCACTGATCACGTGCATGATCATGCACTGATCACGTGACTGATCATGCACTGATCACGTGACTGATCATGCACTGATCACGTGGCTATCATGCACTGATCACGTGGCTGATCATACACTGATCACGTGCCTGATCATGCACTGATCACGTGGCTGATCATGCACTGATCACGTGTCTGATCATGCACTGATCACGTAGCTTCCATATACTGGTCACACGACTGATCATGCACTGATCACGTAAATGATCATGCACTGATCACGTGACTGATCATGCACTGATCACGTGACTGATCATGCACTGATCACGTGGCTATCATGCACTGCTCACGTGGCTGATCATGCAATGATCACGTAGCAACCATGTACTGGTCACGTGACTGATCATGCACTGATCACGTAATTGATCAGCACTGATCACGTGGCTGATCATGCACTGATCACGTGACTGATCATGCACTGATCACGTGACTGATCATGCACTGATCACGTGGCTATCATGCACTGATCACGTGGCTGATCATGACTGTTCACGTGTCTGACCATGCACTGATCACGTGGCTGATCATACACTGCTCACGTAACTGATCATGCACTGATCACGTGGCTATCATGCACTGATCACGTGGCTGAACATGCACTGTTCACGTGGCTGATCACACACCTGTCACGTGTCATATCATGCACTGATCACGTGGCACTCATGCACTGATCACGTGGCTGATCATACTCTGCTCACGTAACTCATGCACACATCACGTGGCTATCATGCACTGCTCACGTGGCTGTCATGGAATGATCACGTAGCAACCATATACTGGTCACGTGACTGATCATGCAAAGATCACGTAAATGATCATGCACTGTTCACGTGACTGATCATGTACTGATCACGTGACTGATCATGCACTGATCACGTGGCTATCATGCACTGCTCACGTGGCTGATCATGCAACGATCACGTAGCAACCATGTACTGGTCACGTGACTGATCATGCACTGATCACGTAATTGATCATGCACTGATCACGTGGCTCATCATGCACTGATCACGTGGCTGATCACACATGTATCACGTGACTGATCATGCACTGATCACGTGGCTCATGCACTGATCACGTGGCTGTCATGCACTGATCACGTGGATATCATGCACTGATCACGTGGCTGATCACACATCACATGACTGATCATGCACTGGGCTATCATGCACTGATCACGTGGCTATCATGCACTGATCACGTGGCTGATCATGCACTGATCACGTAGCTACCATGCACTGTCACGTGACTGATCATGCACTGATCACGTGATTGATCATGCACTGATCACGTGGCTGATCATGCACTGATCACGTGGCTGATCACACATGTATCACGTGACTGATCATGCACTGATCACGTGGCTATCATGCACTGATCACGAGACTGATCATGCACTGATCACGTCTATATCATGCACTGATCACATGACTGCCCATGCACTGATCACGTGGATGATCATACACTAATCATGTGACAGATCATGCACTGATCACGTGGCTGATCATGCACTGATACCGTGACTGAGCATGGACTGATCACATGACTATCATGTAGTGATCACGTGACTTAATGGCGCTGATCATGTGACTGATCATGCGCTGATCATGTTTGCTATCATACACTGATCATGTGCCTCTGGAGGCAATAAACAAAGAGCTGAGTAGGCACGAATCAAACAGTCAGCAGGCAATAATCATGGAACTCAGGTGTGAGGAATCATGCTGCTCAGCTGGCAATAATCAAGCAGCTGAGCAGGCAGGAATTACGCAGCACAGCTGGCAATTGTCAAGCAGATGACAGGCAGGAATCGTGCAGCTCAGCTGGCAATTGTCAAGCAGATGAGCAGACAGTAATCACGCAGCTCAGCAGGCCCAGATCACGTGACTGAGCATGCACTGTTCACGTGGCTGATCATACACTGATCACGTGATGATCATGCACTGATCACTTGGATATCATGCACTGATCACGTGGCTGATCATACACTGTTCACGTGTCTGACCATGCACTGATCACGTGGCTGATCACACTGCTCACGTAACTGATCATGCACTGATCACGTGGCTGATCATGCACTGATCACGTGGCTGATCATGCACTGATCACGTGGCTATCATGCACTGATCACGTGGCTGATCATGCACTGATCACGTGACTGATCATGCACTGATCACGTGACTGATCATGCACTGATCACGTAACTGATCATGCACTGATCACGTGCTGATCATGCACTGATCACGTGGCTGATCATGCACTGATCACGTGACTGATCATGCACTGATCACGTGGCTGATCATGCACTGATCACGTGGCTATCATGCACTGATCACGTGGCTGATCATGCAATGATCACGTAGCTACCATGTACTGGTCACGTGACTGATCATGCACTGATCACGTAATTGATCATGCACTGATCAGTGACTGATCATGCACTGATCACGTGCTGATCATGCACTGATCACGTGACTGATCATGCACTGATCACGTGGCTATCATGCACTGATCACGTGGCTGATCATGCACTGATCACGTGGCTATCATGCACTGATCACGTGGCTGATCATGCACTGATCACGTGACTGATCATGCACTGATCACGTGACTGATCATGCACTGATCACGTGGCTATCATGCACTGATCACGTGGCTGATCATGCACTGATCACGTGCCTGATCATGCACTGATCACGTGACTGATCATGCACTGATCACGTGGCTATCATGCACTACTCACGTGGCTGATCATGCAATGATCATGTAGCTACCATGTACCGGTCAGGTGACTGATCATACACCCATCAGGTGACTGATCATGCACTGATCACGTGGCTGATCATGCACTGATCACCTGCCTGATCATGCACTGATCACGTGACTAATCATGCACTGATCACATAGCTATCATGAACTGATCACCTTGCTGATCATGCACTGATCACGTGGCTGATCATGCACTGATACCGTGACTGAGCATGGACTGATCACATGACTATCATGTAGTGATCACGTGACTTAATGGCTCTGATCATGTGACTGATCATGCGCTGATCATGTTTGCTATCATACACTGATCATGTGCCTCTGGAGGCAATAAACAAAGAGCTGAGTAGGCACGAATCAAACAGTCAGCAGGCAATAATCATGGAACTCAGGTGTGAGGAATCATGCTGCTCAGCTGGCAATAATCAAGCAGCTGAGCAGGCAGGAATTACGCAGCACAGCTGGCAATTGTCAAGCAGATGACAGGCAGGAATCGTGCAGCTCAGCTGGCAATTGTCAAGCAGATGAGCAGACAGTAATCACGCAGCTCAGCAGGCCCAGATCACGTGACTGAGCATGCACTGTTCACGTGGCTGATCATACACTGATCACGTGATGATCATGCACTGATCACGTGACTATCATGCACTGATCACGTGGCTGATCATACACTGTTCACGTGTCTGACCATGCACTGATCACGTGGCTGATCATACACTGCTCACGTAACTGATCATGCACTGATCACGTGGCTATCATGCACTGATCACGTGGCTGATCATGCACTGATCACGCAGCTACCATGCACTGATCACGTGACTGATCATGCACTGATCACGTGGCTGATCATGCACTGATCACGTGACTGATCATGCACTGATCACGTGACTGATCATGCACTGATCACGTGGCTATCATGCACTGATCACGTGGCTGATCATGCACTGATCACGCAGCTACCATGTACTGGTCACGTGACTGATCATGCACTGATCACGTAACTGATCATGCACTGATCACGTGGCTGATCATGCACTGATCACGTGACTGATCATGCACTGATCACGTGACTGATCATGCACTGATCACGTGGCTATCATGCACTGATCACGTGGCTGATCATACACTGATCACGTGCCTGATCATGCACTGATCACATGACTGATCATGCACTGATCACGTGACTGATCATGCACTGATCACGTGGCTATCATGCACTACTCACGTGGCTGATCATGCAATGATCATGTAGCTACCATGTACTGGTCACGTGACTGATCATGCACTGATCACGTGACTGATCATGCACTGATCACGTGGCTATCATGCACTGATCACGTGGCTGATCATGCACTGATCACCTGCCTGATCATGCACTGATCACGTGACTGATCATGCACTGATCACGTAGCATCATGCACTGATCACCTGGCTGATCATGCACTGATCACGTGGCTATCATGCACTGATCACGTGGCTATCATGCACTGATCACGTGGCTGATCATGCACTGATACCGTGACTGAGCATGGACTGATCACATGACTATCATGTAGTGATCACGTGACTTAATGGCGCTGATCATGTGACTGATCATGCGCTGATCATGTTTGCTATCATACACTGATCATGTGCCTCTGGAGGCAATAAACAAAGAGCTGAGTAGGCACGAATCAAACAGTCAGCAGGCAATAATCATGGAACTCAGCTGTGAGGAATCATGCTGCTCAGCTGGCAATAATCAAGCAGCTGAGCAGGCAGGAATTACGCAGCACAGCTGGCAATTGTCAAGCAGATGACAGGCAGGAATCGTGCAGCTCAGCTGGCAATTGTCAAGCAGATGAGCAGACAGTAATCACGCAGCTCAGCAGGCCCTGATCACGTGACTGAGCATGCACTGTTCACGTGGCTGATCATACACTGATCACGTGATTGATCATGCACTGATCACTTGGATATCATGCACTGATCACGTGGCTGATCATACACTGTTCACGTGTCTGACCATGCACTGATCACGTGGCTGATCATACACTGCTCACGTAACTGATCATGCACTGATCACGTGGCTGATCATGCACTGATCACGTGGCTGATCATGCACTGATCACGTGGCTATCATGCACTGGTCACGTGACTGATCATGCACTGATCACGTAATTGATCATGCACTGATCACGTGGCTGATCATGCACTGATCACGTGACTGATCATGCACTGATCACGTGACTATCATGCACTGATCACGTGGCTATCATGCACTGCTCACGTGGCTGATCATGCACTGATCACGCAGCTACCATGTACTGGTCACATGACTGATCATGCACTGATCACGTAATTGATCATGCACTGATCACGTGGCTTATCATGCATTGATCATGTGACTGATCATGTGCTGATCATGTTTGGTGTCACACACTGATCATGTGCATCTGGAGGCAATGAACAAAGAGCTGAGTAGGCAGGAATCAGTCAGCAGGCTCTAATCATGGAACTCAGCTCTGAGAAATCATGCTGCTCAGCTGGCAATAATCAAGTAGATGAGCAGGCAGGATTACGCAGCACAGGTGGCAATTGTCAAGGAGATGACAGGCAGGAATCGTGCAGCTCAGCTGGCAATTGTCAAGAGATGAGCAGACAGTAATCACGCAGCTCAGCAGGCCCTGATCACGTGACTGAGCATGCACTGTTCACGTGGCTGATCACACACTATCACGTGACTGATCATGCACTGATCACGTGGCTATCATGCACTGATCACGTGGCTGATCATGCACTGATCACGTAGCTACCATGCACTGATCACGTGACTGATCATGCACTGATCACGTGGCTATCATGCACTGATCACGTGGCTGATCATGCACTGATCACGTGGCTGATCATGCACTGATCACGTGGCTGATCATGCACTGATCACGTGACTGATCATGCACTGATCACGTGTCTGATCATGCACTGATCACGTGGCTATCATGCACTGATCACGTGGCTGATCATGCATGATCACGCAGCTACCATGCACTGGTCACATGACTGATCATGCACTGATCACGTGACTGATCATGCACTGATCACGTGGCTATCATGCACTATCACGTGGCTGATCATGCAATGATCATGTAGCTACCATGTACTGGTCACGTGAATGATCATGCACTGATCACGTGACTGATCATGCACTGATCACGTGGCTGATCATGCACTGATCACGTGGCTGATCATGCACTGATCACGTGACTGATCATGCACTGATCACGTGACTGATCATGCACTGATCACGTGGCTATCATGCACTGATCACGTGGCTGATCATGCACTGATCACGTGCCTGATCATGCACTGATCACGTGGCTGATCATGCACTGATCACGTGACTGATCATGCACTGATCACGTGGCTGATCATGCACTGATCACGTGGCTATCATGCACTGATCACGTGACTGATCATGCACTGATCACGTCTATAATATGCACTGATCACGTGACTGATCATGCACTGATCACGTGGATGATCATGCACTGATCATGTGACTGATCATGCACTGATCACATGATTGATCATGCACTGATCACGTGACTGTCATGCACTGATCACGTGGCTATCATGCACTGATCACGTGGCTGATCATGCACTGATCACGTGACTGATCATGCACTGATCACGTGGCTATCATGCACTGATCACTGGCTGATCATGCACTGATCACGGGACTGATCATGCACTGATCACGGCGCTATCATGAACTGACACATGACTGACATGCACTGATCACGTGCTGATCATGCACTGATCACGTGACTATCATGCACTGATCACGTGACTGATCATGCACTGATCACGTGGCTATCATGCACTGATCACGTGGCTGATCATACACTGATCACGTGCCTGATCATGCACTGATCACGTGGCTGATCATGCACTGATCACGTGGCTGATCATGCACTGATCACGTAGCTATCATGCACTGATCACGTGACTGATCATGCACTGATCACGTGGCTGATCATGCACTGATCACGTGACTGATCATGCACTGATCACGTGACTGATCATGCACTGATCACGTAATTGATCATGCACTGATCACGTGGCTGATCATGCACTGATCACGTGGCTGATCACACATGTATCACGTGACTGATCATGCACTGATCACGTGGCTGATCATGCACTGATCACGTGGCTATCATGCACTGATCACGTGGCTGATCATGCACTGTCACGTAGCAACCATGTACTGGTCACGTGACTGATCATGCACTGATCACGTAATTGATCATGCACTGATCACGTGGCTGATCATGCACTGATCACGTGGCTGATCACACATGTATCACGTGACTGATCATGCACTGATCACGTGGCTCTCATGCACTGATCACGTGGCTATCATGCACTGATCACGTGGATATCATGCACTGATCACGTGGCTGATCACACACGATCACATGACTGATCATGCACTGATCACGTGGCTGATCATGCACTGATCACGTGGCTATCATGCACTGATCACGTGGCTGATCATGCAATGATCACGTAGCTACCATGTACTGGTCACGTGACTGATCATGCACTGATCACGTAATTGATCATGCACTGATCACGTGGCTCATCATGCACTGATCACGTGGCTGATCACACATGATCACGTGACTGATCATGCACTGATCACGTGACTGATCATGCACTGATCACGTGGCTATCATGCACTGATCACGTGGATATCATGCACTGATCACGTGGCTGATCATGCACTGATCACATGTCTGATCATGCACTGATCACGTGGCTGATCATGCACTGATCACGCAACTGATCATGCACTGATCACGTGGCTATCATGCACTGATCACGTGACTGATCATGCACTGATCACGTGACTGATCATGCACTGATCACGTGGCTATCATGCACTGATCACGTGGCTGATCATGCACTGATCATGAAGCTATCATGCACTGACGTGACTGATCATGCACTGATCACGTGACTGATCATGCACTGATCACGTGGCTATCATGCACTGATCACGTGGCTATCATGCACTGATCACGTGGTGATCATGCACTGATCACGTGGCTGATCACACACTGTCACGTGACTGATCATGCACTGATCACGTGGCACTCATGCACTGATCACGTGGCTGATCATACACTGCTCACGTAACTGATCATGCACATATCACGTGGCTATCATGCACTGCTCACGTGGCTGATCATGCAATGATCACGTAGCTACCATATACTGGTCACGTGACTGATCATGCACTGATCACGTAAATGATCATGCACTGTTCACGTGACTGATCATGCACTGATCACGTGACTGATCATGCACTGATCACGTGGCTATCATGCACTGCTCACGTGGCTGATCATGCACTGATCACGTAGCATCCATGTACTGGTCACGTGACTGATCATGCACTGATCACGTAATTGATCATGCACTGATCACGTGGCTGATCATGCACTGATCACGTGACTGATCATGCACTGATCACGTGACTGATCATGCACTGATCACGTGGCTATCATGCACTGATCACGTGGCTGATCATGCACTGATCACGTGCCTGATCATGCACTGATCACGTGACTGATCATGCACTGATCACGTGGCTATCATGCACTGATCACGTGGCTTTCATGCACTGATCACATGGCTGATCATGCACTGATCACGTGACTGATCATGCACTGATCACGTGGCATCATGCACTGATCACGTTGCTGATCATGCACTGATCACGTGGCTGATCATGCACTGATCACGTGGCTGATCATGCACTGATCATGTAGCTGATCATGCACTGATCACGTGGCTATCATGCACTGATCACGTGGCTGATCATGCACTGATCACGTAGCTAACATGCACTGGTCACGTGACTGATCATGCACTGATCACGTAATTGATCATGCACTGATCACGTGACTGATCATGCACTGATCACGTGACTGATCATGCACTGATCACGTGGCTATCATGCACTGATCACGTGGCTGATCATGCACTGATCACGTGACTGATCATGCACTGATCACGTGGCTATCATGCACTGATCACGTGGCTGATCATGCACTGATCACAGGACTGATCATGCACTGATCATGTGCTATCATGCACTGACTACATGACTGACATGCACTGATCACGTGGATGATCATGCACTGATCACGTGACTGATCATGCACTGATCACGTGACTGATCATGCACTGATCACGTGGCTGATCATGCACTGATCACGTGGCTATCATGCACTGATCACGTGGCTGATCATGCAATGATCACGTAGCTACCATGCACTGATCACGTGACTGATCATGCACTGATCACGTAATTGATCATGCACTGATCACGTGGCTGATCATGCACTGATCACGTGGCTGATCATGCACTGATCACGTGGCTATCATGCACTGATCACGTGGCTGATCATACTGATCACGTGCCTGTCATGCACTGATCACGTGGCTGATCATGCACTGATCACGTGACTGATCATGCACTGATCACATGGCTATCATGCACTGATCACGTGGCTATCATGCACTGATCACGTGGCTGATCATGCAATGATCACGTAGCTACCATATACTGATCACGTGACTGATCATGCACTGATCACGTGGCTGATCATGCACTGATCACGTGACTGATCATGCACTGATCACGTGACTGATCATGCACTGATCACGTGGATATCATGCACTGATCACGTGGCTGATCATGCACTGATCACGTGTCTGACCATGCACTGATCACGTGGCTGATCATACACTGATCACGTAACTGATCATGCACTGATCACGTGGCTATCATGCACTGATCACGTGGCTGATCATGCACTGATCACGTGGCTGATCACACACTGTCACGTGACTGATCATGCACTGATCACGTGGCACTCATGCACTGATCACGTGGCTGATCATACACTGCTCACGTAACTGATCATGCACACATCACGTGGCTATCATGCACTGCTCACGTGGCTGATCATGCAATGATCACGTAGCTACCATATACTGGTCACGTGACTGATCATGCACAGATCACGTAAATGATCATGCACTGATCACGTGACTGATCATGTACTGATCACGTGACTGATCATGCACTGATCACGTGGCTATCATGCACTGCTCACGTGGCTGATCATGCAATGATCACGTAGCAACCATGTACTGGTCACGTGACTGATCATGCACTGATCACGTAATTGATCATGCACTGATCACGTGGCTCATCATGCACTGATCACGTGGCTGATCACACACGATCACGTGACTGATCATGCACTGATCACGTGGCTATCATGCACTGATCACGTGGCTATCATGCACTGATCACGTGGATATCATGCACTGATCACGTGGCTGATCACACACGTATCACATGACTGATCATGCACTGATCACGTGGCTATCATGCACTGATCACGTGGCTGATCATGCACTGATCACGTGAATGATCATGCACTGATCACGTGACTGATCATGCACTGATCACGTGGCTATCATGCACTGCACGTACCTGATCATGCAATGATCACGCACTATCATGCACTGATCACGTGACTGATCATGCACTGATCACGTAATTGATCATGCACTGATCACGTGGCTGATCATGCACTGATCACGTGACTGATCATGCACTGATCACGTGACTGATCATGCACTGATCACGTGGCTATCATGCACTGATCACGTGGCTGATCATGCACTGATCACGCAGCTATCATGCACTGATCACGTGACTGATCATGCACTGATCACGTAATTGATCATGCACTGATCACGTGGCTGATCATGCACTGATCACGTGGCTGATCATGCACTGATCACGTGACTGATCATGCACTGATCACGTGGCTATCATGCACTGATCACGTGGCTATCATGCACTGATCACGTGGCTGATCATGC
The DNA here is from genome assembly GCF_032452875.1 of Bos javanicus. NCBI lineage: Eukaryota > Metazoa > Chordata > Mammalia > Artiodactyla > Bovidae > Bos > Bos javanicus. The sequence continues at coordinate 110,498 of NW_026894352.1, read as the reverse complement.
ACTGATCACGTAGCAATCATGCACTGATCACGTGACTGATCATGCACTGATCACGTGGCTGATCATGCACTGATCACGTGACTGATCATGCACTGATCACGTGACTGATCATGCACTGATCACGTGGATATCATGCACTGATCACGTGGCTGATCATACACTGATCACGTGTCTGACCATGCACTGATCACGTGGCTGATCATACACTGATCACGTAACTGATCATGCACTGATCACGTGGCTATCATGCACTGATCACGTGGCTGATCATGCACTGATCACGTGGCTGATCACACACCTGTCACGTGACTGATCATGCACTGATCACGTGGCACTCATGCACTGATCACGTGGCTGATCATACTCTGCTCACGTAACTGATCATGCACACATCACGTGGCTATCATGCACTGCTCACGTGGCTGATCATGCAATGATCACGTAGCTACCATATACTGGTCACGTGACTGATCATGCACAGATCACGTAAATGATCATGCACTGTTCACGTGACTGATCATGCACTGATCACGTGACTGATCATGCACTGATCACGTGGCTATCATGCACTGCTCACGTGGCTGATCATGCAATGATCACGTAGCAACCATGTACTGTCACGTGACTGATCATGCACTGATCACGTAATTGATCATGCACTGATCACGTGGCTCATCATGCACTGATCACGTGGCTGATCACACACGTATCACGTGACTGATCATGCACTGATCACGTGGCTATCATGCACTGATCACGTGGCTATCATGCACTGATCACGTGGATATCATGCACTGATCACGTGGCTGATCACACACGATCACATGACTGATCATGCACTGATCACGTGGCTATCATGCACTGATCACGTGGCTGATCATGCAATGATCACGTAGCTACCATGCACTGGTCACGTGACTGATCATGCACTGATCACGTGACTGATCATGCACTGATCACGTGGCTGATCATGCACTGATCACGTGACTGATCATGCACTGATCACGTGACTGATCATGCACTGATCACGTGGCTATCATGCACTGATCACGTGGCTGATCATGCACTGATCACGCAGCTACATGCACTGATCACGTGACTGATCATGCACTGATCACGTAATTGATCATGCACTGATCACGTGGCTGATCATGCACTGATCACGTGACTGATCATGCACTGATCACGTGACTGATCATGCACTGATCACGTGGCTATCATGCACTGATCACGTGGCTGATCATGCACTGATCACGCAGCTACATGCACTGATCACGTGACTGATCATGCACTGATCACGTAATTGATCATGCACTGATCACGTGGCTATCATGCACTGATCACGTGGCTGATCATGCACTGATCACGTGGCTATCATGCACTGATCACGTGGCTGATCATGCACTGATCATGTAGCTACCATGTACTGGTCACGTGAATGATCATACACCCATCAGGTGACTGATCATGCACTGATCACGTGGCTATCATGCACTGATCACGAGACTGATCATGCACTGATCACGTCTAATCATGCACTGATCACATGACTGCCCATGCACTGATCACGTGGATGATCATACACTATCATGTGACAGATCATGCACTGATCACGTGGCTGATCATGCACTGATACCGTGACTGAGCATGGACTGATCACATGACTATCATGTAGTGATCACGTGACTTAATGGCACTGATCATGTGACTGATCATGCGCTGATCATGTTTGCTATCATACACTGATCATGTGCCTCTGGAGGCAATAAACAAAGAGCTGAGTAGGCACGAATCAAACAGTCAGCAGGCAATAATCATGGAACTCAGCTGTGAGGAATCATGCTGCTCAGCTGGCAATAATCAAGCAGCTGAGCAGGCAGGAATTACGCAGCACAGCTGGCAATTGTCAAGCAGATGACAGGCAGGAATCGTGCAGCTCAGCTGGCAATTGTCAAGCAGATGAGCAGACAGTAATCACGCAGCTCAGCAGGCCCTGATCACGTGACTGAGCATGCACTGTTCACGTGGCTGATCATACACTGATCACGTGATTGATCATGCACTGATCACGTGGCTGATCATGCACTGATCACGTGTCTGATCATGCACTGATCACGTGGCTGATCATACACTGATCACGTAACTGATCATGCACTGATCACGTGGCTATCATGCACTGATCACGTGACTGATCATGCACTGATCACGTGACTGATCATGCACTGATCACGTGGCTATCATGCACTGATCACGTGGCTGATCATGCACTGATCACGAAGCTACATGTACTGATCACGTGACTGATCATGCACTGATCACGTGACTGATCATGCACTGATCACGTGGCTATCATGCACTGATCACGTGGCTATCATGCACTGATCACGTGGCTGATCATGCACTGATCACGTAGCTATCATGCACTGATCACGTGACTGATCATGCACTGATCACGTGACTGATCATGCACTGATCACGTGACTGATCATGCACTGATCACGTGACTGATCATGCACTGATCACGTGACTGATCATGCACTGATCACGTGGCTATCATGCACTGATCACGTGGCTGATCATGCACTGATCACATGATTGATCATGCACTGATCACGTGGCTTATCATGCATTGATCATGTGACTGATCATGTGCTGATCATGTTTGGTGTCATACACTGATCATGTGCCTCTGGAGGCAATGAACATAGAGCTGAGTAGGCAGGAATCAGTCAGCAGGCTATAATCATGGAACTCAGCTCTGAGAAATCATGCTGCTCAGCTGGCAATAATCAAGTGGATGAGCAGGCAGGAATTACGCAGCACAGGTGGCAATTGTCAAGCAGATGACAGGCAGGAATCGTGCAGCTCAGCTGGCAATTGTCAAGCAGATGAGCAGACACTAATCACGCAGCTCAGCAGGCCCTGATCACGTGACTGAGCATGCACTGTTCACGTGGCTGATCACACACTGATCACGTGACTGATCATGCACTGATCACGTGACTGATCATGCACTGATCACGTGGCTATCATGCACTGATCACGTGGCTGACATGCACTGATCACGTGGCTGATCATGCACTGATCACGTGGCTGATCATGCACTGATCACGTGACTGATCATGCACTGATCACGTGTCTGATCATGCACTGATCACGTGGCTGATCATGCACTGATCACGTGGCTGATCATGCACTGATCACGTGGCTATCATGCACTATCACGTGGCTGATCATGCACTGATCACGTAGCTAACATATGCAGGTCACGTGACTGATCATGCACTGATCACGTGACTGATCATGCACTGATCACGTGGCTATCATGCACTGATCACGTGACTGATCATGCACTGATCACGTCTATATCATGCACTGATCACGTGACTGATCATGCACTGATCACGTGACTGATCATGCACTGATCACGTGGCTGATCATGCACTGATCACGTGGCTGATCATGCACTGATCACGTGACTGATCATGCACTGATCACGTGGCTGATCATGCACTGATCACGTGATTGATCATGCACTGATCACGTGGCTGATCATGCACTGATCACGTGGCTGATCATGCACTGATCACGTGACTGATCATGCACTGATCACGTGACTGATCATGCACTGATCACGTGGCTATCATGCACTGATCACGTGGCTGATCATGCACTGATCACGTGACTGATCATGCACTGATCACGTGACTGATCATGCACTGATCACGTGACTGATCATGCACTGATCACGTGGCTGATCATGCACTGATCACGTGGCTATCATGCACTGATCACGTGGCTGATCACACACTGATCACGTGACTGATCATGCACTGATCACGTGGCTATCATGCACTGATCACGTGGCTGATCATGCACTGATCACGTAGCTACCATGCACTGATCACGTGACTGATCATGCACTGATCACTGACTGATCATGCACTGATCACGTGACTGATCATGCACTGATCACGTGGCTATCATGCACTGATCACGTGGCTGATCATGCACTGATCACGTGGCTATCATGCACTGATCACATGACTGATCATGCACTGATCACATGACTGATCATGCACTGATCACGTGGCTAATCATGCATGATCATGTGACTGATCATGTGCTGATCATGTTTGCTATCATACACTGATCATGTGCCTCTGGAGGCAATGAACAAAGAGCTGAGTAGGCACGAATCAGTCAGCAGGCAATAATCATGGAACTCAGCTGTGAGGAATCATGCTGCTCAGCTGGCAATAATCAAGCAGCTGAGCAGGCAGGAATTATGCAGCACAGCTGGCAATTGTCAAGCAGATGACAGGCAGGAATCGTGCAGCTCAGCTGGCAATTGTCAAGCAGATGAGCAGACAGTAATCACGCAGCTCAGCAGGCCCTGATCACGTGACTGAGCATGCACTGTTCACGTGGCTGATCATACACTGATCACGTGATGATCATGCACTGATCACGTGGATATCATGCACTGATCACGTGGCTGATCATACACTGTTCACGTGTCTGACCATGCACTGATCACGTGGCTGATCATACACTGCTCACGTAACTGATCATGCACTGATCACGTGGCTGAACATGCACTGTTCACGTGGCTGATCACACACCTGTCACGTGACATATCATGCACTGATCACGTGGCACTCATGCACTGATCACGTGGCTGATCATACTCTGCTCACGTAACTGATCATGCACACATCACGTGGCTATCATGCACTGCTCACGTGGCTCGTCATGGAATGATCACGTAGCTACCATATACTGGTCACGTGACTGATCATGCACTGATCACGTAAATGATCATGCACTGTTCACGTGACTGATCATGTACTGATCACGTGACTGATCATGCACTGATCACGTGGCTATCATGCACTGCTCACGTGGCTGATCATGCAATGATCACGTAGCAACCATGTACTGGTCACGTGACTGATCATGCACTGATCACGTAATTGATCATGCACTGATCACGTGGCTCATCATGCACTGATCACGTGGCTGATCACACATGTATCACGTGACTGATCATGCACTGATCACGTGGCTCTCATGCACTGATCACGTGACTGATCATGCACTGATCACGTCTATATCATGCACTGATCACGTGACTGATCATGCACTGATCACGTGGATGATCATGCACTGATCACGTGACTGATCATGCACTGATCACGTGGCTGATCATGCACTGATCACGTGGCTGATCATGCACTGATCACGTGACTGATCATGCACTGATCACGTGTCTGATCATGCACTGATCACGTGGCTATCATGCACTGCTCACGTGGCTGATCATGCATGATCACGCAGCTACCATGTACTGGTCACATGACTGATCATGCACTGATCACGTGACTGATCATGCAGTGATCACGTGGCTATCATGCACTACTCACGTGGCTGATCATGCAATGATCATGTAGCTACCATGTACAGGTCACGTGAATGATCATACACCCATCAGGTGACTGATCATGCACTGATCACGTGGCTATCATGCACTGATCACGAGACTGATCATGCACTGATCACGTCTATATCATGCACTGATCACATGACTGCCCATGCACTGATCACGTGGATGATCATACACTAATCTTGTGACAGATCATGCACTGATCACGTGGCTGATCATGCACTGATACCGTGACTGAGCATGGACTGATCACATGACTATCATGTAGTGATCACGTGACTTAATGGCGCTGATCATGTGACTGATCATGCGCTGATCATGTTTGCTATCATACACTGATCATGTGCCTCTGGAGGCAATAAACAAAGAGCTGAGTAGGCACGAATCAAACAGTCAGCAGGCAATAATCATGGAACTCAGGTGTGAGGAATCATGCTGCTCAGCTGGCAATAATCAAGCAGCTGAGCAGGCAGGAATTACGCAGCACAGCTGGCAATTGTCAAGCAGATGACAGGCAGGAATCGTGCAGCTCAGCTGGCAATTGTCAAGCAGATGAGCAGACAGTAATCACGCAGCTCAGCAGGCCCAGATCACGTGACTGAGCATGCACTGTTCACGTGGCTGATCATACACTGATCACGTGATGATCATGCACTGATCACTTGGATATCATGCACTGATCACGTGGCTGATCATACACTGTTCACGTGTCTGACCATGCACTGATCACGTGGCTGATCATACACTGCTCACGTAACTGATCATGCACTGATCACGTGGCTATCATGCACTGATCACGTGGCTGAACATGCACTGTTCACGTGGCTGATCACACACCTGTCACGTGACATATCATGCACTGATCACGTGGCACTCATGCACTGATCACGTGGCTGATCATACTCTGCTCACGTAACTCATGCACACATCACGTGGCTATCATGCACTGCTCACGTGGCTCGTCATGGAATGATCACGTAGCTACCATATACTGGTCACGTGACTGATCATGCACAGATCACGTAAATGATCATGCACTGTTCACGTGACTGATCATGTACTGATCACGTGACTGATCATGCACTGATCACGTGGCTATCATGCTCTGCTCACGTGGCTGATCATGCAACGATCACGTAGCAACCATGTACTGGTCACGTGACTGATCATGCACTGATCACGTAATTGATCCTGCACTGATCACGTGGCTCATCATGCACTGATCACGTGGCTGATCACACATGTATCACGTGACTGATCATGCACTGATCACGTGGCTATCATGCACTGATCACGTGACTGATCATGCACTGATCACGTCTATATCATGCACTGATCACATGACTGATCATGCACTGATCACGTGGATGATCATGCACTGATCACGTGACTGATCATGCACTGATCACGTGGCTGATCATGCACTGATCACGTGGCTGATCATGCACTGATCACGTGACTGATCATGCACTGATCACGTGACTGATCATGCACTGATCACGTGGCTATCATGCACTGATCACGTGGCTGATCATGCACTGATCACGCAGCTATCATGCACTGATCACATGACTGATCATGCACTGATCACGTGACTGATCATGCACTGATCACGTGGCTGATCATGCACTGATCACGTGGCTGATCATGCACTGATCACGTGGCTGATCACACATGATCACGTGACTGATCATGCACTGATCACGTGGCTATCATGCACTGATCACGTGGCTGATCATGCACTGATCACGTGACTGATCATGCACTGATCACGTGGCTATCATGCACTGATCACGTGGCTATCATGCACTGATCACGTGGCTGATCATGCACTGATCACGTGACTGATCATGCACTGATCACGTGGCTGATCACACTGATCACGTGGCTGATCATGCACTGATCACGTGGATATCATGCACTGATCACGTGGCTGATCACACACGATCACGTGACTGATCATGCACTGATCACGTGGCTGATCATGCACTGATCACGTGGCTATCATGCACTGATCACGTGGCTGATCATGCACTGATCACGTAGCTACCATGCACTGATCACGTGACTGATCATGCACTGATCACGTAACTGATCATGCACTGATCACGTGGCTGATCATGCACTGATCACGTGGCTGATCATGCACTGATCACGTGACTGATCATGCACTGATCACGTGACTGATCATGCACTGATCACGTGGCTATCATGCACTGATCACGTGGCTGATCATGCACTGATCACGTGACTGATCATGCACTGATCACGTGGCTGATCATGCACTGATCACGTGACTGATCATGCACTGATCACGTGGCTGATCATGCACTGATCACGTGGCTATCATGCACTGATCACGTGGCTGATCATGCATGATCACGTAGCTACCATGTACTGGTCACGTGACTGATCATGCACTGATCACGTGACTGATCATGCACTGATCACGTGGCTGATCATGCACTGATCACGTGGCTGATCATGCACTGATCACGTGACTGATCATGCACTGATCACGTCTATCATGCACTGATCACGTGACTGATCATGCACTGATCACGTGACTGATCATGCACTGATCACGTGTCTGATCATGCACTGATCACGTGGCTATCATGCACTGCTCACGTGGCTGATCATGCATGATCACGCAGCTACCATGTACTGGTCACATGACTGATCATGCACTGATCACGTGACTGATCATGCAGTGATCACGTGGCTATCATGCACTACTCACGTGGCTGATCATGCAATGATCATGTAGCTACCATGTACAGGTCACGTGAATGATCATACACCCATCAGGTGACTGATCATGCACTGATCACGTGGCTATCATGCACTGATCACGAGACTGATCATGCACTGATCACGTCTATATCATGCACTGATCACATGACTGCCCATGCACTGATCACGTGGATGATCATACACTAATCATGTGACAGATCATGCACTGATCACGTGGCTGATCATGCACTGATACCGTGACTGAGCATGGACTGATCACATGACTATCATGTAGTGATCACGTGACTTAATGGCGCTGATCATGTGACTGATCATGCGCTGATCATGTTTGCTATCATACACTGATCATGTGCCTCTGGAGGCAATAAACAAAGAGCTGAGTAGGCACGAATCAAACAGTCAGCAGGCAATAATCATGGAACTCAGGTGTGAGGAATCATGCTGCTCAGCTGGCAATAATCAAGCAGCTGAGCAGGCAGGAATTACGCAGCACAGCTGGCAATTGTCAAGCAGATGACAGGCAGGAATCGTGCAGCTCAGCTGGCAATTGTCAAGCAGATGAGCAGACAGTAATCACGCAGCTCAGCAGGCCCAGATCACGTGACTGAGCATGCACTGTTCACGTGGCTGATCATACACTGATCACGTGATGATCATGCACTGATCACTTGGATATCATGCACTGATCACGTGGCTGATCATACACTGTTCACGTGTCTGACCATGCACTGATCACGTGGCTGATCATACACTGCTCACGTAACTGATCATGCACTGATCACGTGGCTATCATGCACTGATCACGTGGCTGAACATGCACTGTTCACGTGGCTGATCACACACCTGTCACGTGACATATCATGCACTGATCACGTGGCACTCATGCACTGATCACGTGGCTGATCATACTCTGCTCACGTAACTCATGCACACATCACGTGGCTATCATGCACTGCTCACGTGGCTCGTCATGGAATGATCACGTAGCTACCATATACTGGTCACGTGACTGATCATGCACAGATCACGTAAATGATCATGCACTGTTCACGTGACTGATCATGTACTGATCACGTGACTGATCATGCACTGATCACGTGGCTATCATGCACTGCTCACGTGGCTCATGCACTGATCACGTGGCTATCATGCACTGATCACGTGGCTGATCATGCACTGATCACGTAGCAACCATGTACTGATCACGTGACTGATCATGCACTGATCACGTAACTGATCATGCACTGATCACGTGGCTGATCATGCACTGATCACGTGATGATCATGCACTGATCACGTGGATATCATGCACTGATCACGTGGCTGATCATGCACTGATCACGTGACTGATCATGCACTGATCACGTGGCTGATCATGCACTGATCACGTAACTGATCATGCACTGATCACGTGGCTATCATGCACTGATCACGTGGCTGATCATGCACTGATCACGTGGCTGATCATGCACTGTCACGTGACTATCATGCACTGATCACGTGGCACTCATGCACTGATCACGTGGCTGATCATACACTGATCACGTAACTCATGCACTGATCACGTGGCTATCATGCACTGATCACGTGGCTGATCATGCAATGATCACGTAGCTACCATATACTGATCACGTGACTGATCATGCACTGATCACGTGAATGATCATGCACTGATCACGTGACTGATCATGCACTGATCACGTGACTGATCATGCACTGATCACGTGGCTATCATGCACTGATCACGTGGCTGATCATGCACTGATCACGTGCAACCATGTACTGTCACGTGACTGATCATGCACTGATCACGTAATTGATCATGCACTGATCACGTGGCTCATCATGCACTGATCACGTGGCTGATCACACATGATCACGTGACTGATCATGCACTGATCACGTGGCTGATCATGCACTGATCACGTGGCTGATCATGCACTGATCACGTGGCTATCATGCACTGATCACGTGGCTGATCATGCAATGATCACGTAGCTACCATGCACTGATCACGTGACTGATCATGCACTGATCACGTAATTGATCATGCACTGATCACGTGGCTGATCATGCACTGATCACGTGGCTGATCACACTGATCACGTGACTGATCATGCACTGATCACGTGACTGATCATGCACTGATCACGTGGCTATCATGCACTGATCACGTGGATATCATGCACTGATCACGTGGCTGATCACACACGATCACGTGACTGATCATGCACTGATCACGTGGCTATCATGCACTGATCACGTGGCTATCATGCACTGATCACGTGGCTGATCATGCAATGATCACGGAGCTGCCATGCATCACGTGACTGATCATGCACTGATCACGTGATTGATCATGCACTGATCACGTGACTGATCATGCACTGATCACGTGACTGATCATGCACTGATCACGTGACTGATCATGCACTGATCACGTGGCTATCATGCACTGATCACGTGGCTGATCATGCACTGATCACGCAGCTACCATGCACTGTCACGTGACTGATCATGCACTGATCACATAATTGATCATGCACTGATCACGTGGCTTATCATGCACTGATCATGTGACTGATCATGTGCTGATCATGTTTGGTGTCATACACTGATCATGTGCCTATGGAGGCAATGAACATAGAGCTGAGTAGGCAGGAATCAGTCAGCAGGCTATAATCATGGAACTCACCTCTGAGAAATCATGCTGCTCAGCTGGCAATAATCAAGTAGATGAGCAGGCAGGAATTACGCAGCACAGGTGGCAATTGTCAAGCAGATGACAGGCAGGAATCGTGCAGCTCAGCTGGCAATTGTCAAGCAGATGAGCAGACAGTAATCACGCAGCTCAGCAGGCCCTGATCACGTGACTGAGCATGCACTGTTCACGTGGCTGATCACACACTGATCACGTGACTGATCATGCACTGATCACGTGACTGATCATGCACTGATCACGTGGCTATCATGCACTGATCACGTGGCTGATCATGCACTGATCACGTGGCTGATCATGCACTGATCACGTGGCTGATCATGCACTGATCACGTGACTGATCATGCACTGATCACGTGGCTGATCATGCACTGATCACGTGGCTATCATGCACTGATCACGTGGCTGATCATGCACTGATCACGCAGCTACCATGCACTGATCACGTGACTGATCATGCACTGATCACGTGACTGATCATGCACTGATCACGTGTCTGATCATGCACTGATCACGTGGCTATCATGCACTGCTCACGTGGCTGATCATGCATGATCACGCAGCTACCATGTACTGGTCACATGACTGATCATGCACTGATCACGTGACTGATCATGCAGTGATCACGTGGCTATCATGCACTACTCACGTGGCTGATCATGCAATGATCATGTAGCTACCATGTACAGGTCACGTGAATGATCATACACCCATCAGGTGACTGATCATGCACTGATCACGTGGCTATCATGCACTGATCACGAGACTGATCATGCACTGATCACGTCTATATCATGCACTGATCACATGACTGCCCATGCACTGATCACGTGGATGATCATACACTAATCTTGTGACAGATCATGCACTGATCACGTGGCTGATCATGCACTGATACCGTGACTGAGCATGGACTGATCACATGACTATCATGTAGTGATCACGTGACTTAATGGCGCTGATCATGTGACTGATCATGCGCTGATCATGTTTGCTATCATACACTGATCATGTGCCTCTGGAGGCAATAAACAAAGAGCTGAGTAGGCACGAATCAAACAGTCAGCAGGCAATAATCATGGAACTCAGCTGTGAGGAATCATGCTGCTCAGCTGGCAATAATCAAGCAGCTGAGCAGGCAGGAATTACGCAGCACAGCTGGCAATTGTCAAGCAGATGAGCAGACAGTAATCACGCAGCTCAGCAGGCCCAGATCACGTGACTGAGCATGCACTGTTCACGTGGCTGATCATACACTGATCACGTGATGATCATGCACTGATCACTTGGATATCATGCACTGATCACGTGGCTGATCATACACTGTTCACGTGTCTGACCATGCACTGATCACGTGGCTGATCATACACTGCTCACGTAACTGATCATGCACTGATCACGTGGCTATCATGCACTGATCACGTGGCTGAACATGCACTGTTCACGTGGCTGATCACACACCTGTCACGTGACATATCATGCACTGATCACGTGGCACTCATGCACTGATCACGTGGCTGATCATACTCTGCTCACGTAACTCATGCACACATCACGTGGCTATCATGCACTGCTCACGTGTCTCGTCATGGAATGATCACGTAGCTACCATATACTGGTCACGTGACTGATCATGCACAGATCACGTAAATGATCATGCACTGTTCACGTGACTGATCATGTACTGATCACGTGACTGATCATGCACTGATCACGTGGCTATCATGCTCTGCTCACGTGGCTGATCATGCAATGATCACGTAGCAACCATGTACTGGTCACGTGACTGATCATGCACTGATCACGTAATTGATCCTGCACTGATTACGTGGCTATCATGCACTGATCACGTGGCTGATCATACACTGATCACGTGACTGATCATGCACTGATCACGTGGCTGATCATGCACTGATCACGTGGCTGTCATGCACTGATCACGTGGCTGATCATGCACTGATCACGTGGCTATCATGCACTGGTCACGTGACTGATCATGCACTGATCACGTGACTGATCATGCACTGATCACGTGGCTATCATGCACTGATCACGTGACTGATCATGCACTGACAGGTCTATATCATGCACTGATCACATGACTGATCATGCACTGATCACGTGGATGATCATACACTGATCAGGTGACTGATCATGCACTGATCACGTGGCTATCATGCACTGATCACGAGACTGATCATGCACTGATCACGTCTATATCATGCACTGATCACATGACTGCCCATGCACTGATCACGTGGATGATCATACACTAATCATGTGACAGATCATGCACTGATCACGTGGCTGATCATGCACTGATACCGTGACTGAGCATGGACTGATCACATGACTATCATGTAGTGATCACGTGACTTAATGGCGCTGATCATGTGACTGATCATGCGCTGATCATGTTTGCTATCATACACTGATCATGTGCCTCTGGAGGCAATAAACAAAGAGCTGAGTAGGCACGAATCAAACAGTCAGCAGGCAATAATCATGGAACTCAGGTGTGAGGAATCATGCTGCTCAGCTGGCAATAATCAAGCAGCTGAGCAGGCAGGAATTACGCAGCACAGCTGGCAATTGTCAAGCAGATGACAGGCAGGAATCGTGCAGCTCAGCTGGCAATTGTCAAGCAGATGAGCAGACAGTAATCACGCAGCTCAGCAGGCCCAGATCACGTGACTGAGCATGCACTGTTCACGTGGCTGATCATACACTGATCACGTGATGATCATGCACTGATCACTTGGATATCATGCACTGATCACGTGGCTGATCATACACTGTTCACGTGTCTGACCATGCACTGATCACGTGGCTGATCATACACTGCTCACGTAACTGATCATGCACTGATCACGTGGCTATCATGCACTGATCACGTGGCTGATCATGCACTGATCACGTAGCTATCATGCACTGATCACGTGACTGATCATGCACTGATCACGTAATGATCATGCACTGATCACGTGGCTGATCATGCACTGATCACGTGGCTGATCACACATGATCACGTGACTGATCATGCACTGATCACGTGGCTGATCATGCACTGATCACGTGGCTATCATGCACTGATCACGTGGCTGATCATGCACTGATCACGTGACTGATCATGCACTGATCACGTGACTGATCATGCACTGATCACGTGGCTATCATGCACTGATCACGTGGCTGATCATGCACTGATCACGCAGCTACCATGTACTGGTCACGTGACTGATCATGCACTGATCACGTGACTGATCATGCACTGATCACGTGTCTGATCATGCACTGATCACGTGGCTATCATGCACTGCTCACGTGGCTGATCATGCATGATCACGCAGCTACCATGTACTGGTCACATGACTGATCATGCACTGATCACGTGACTGATCATGCACTGATCACGTGGCTATCATGCACTACTCACGTGGCTGATCATGCAATGATCATGTAGCTACCATGTACAGGTCACGTGAATGATCATACACCCATCAGGTGACTGATCATGCACTGATCACGTGGCTATCATGCACTGATCACTAGACTGATCATGCACTGATCACGTCTATATCATGCACTGATCACATGACTGCCCATGCACTGATCACGTGGCTGATCATGCACTGATCACGTGACTGAGCATGGACTGATCACATGACTATCATGTAGTGATCACGTGACTTAATGGCGCTGATCATGTGACTGATCATGCACTGATCATGTTTGCTATCATACACTGATCATGTGCCTCTGGAGGCAATAAACAAAGAGCTGAGTAGGCACGAATCAAACAGTCAGCAGGCAATAATCATGGAACTCAGGTGTGAGGAATCATGCTGCTCAGCTGGCAATAATCAAGCAGCTGAGCAGGCAGGAATTACGCAGCACAGCTGGCAATTGTCAAGCAGATGACAGGCAGGAATCGTGCAGCTCAGCTGGCAATTGTCAAGCAGATGAGCAGACAGTAATCACGCAGCTCAGCAGGCCCAGATCACGTGACTGAGCATGCACTGTTCACGTGGCTGATCATGCACTGATCACGTGGCTGATCATGCACTGATCACGTGGCTATCATGCACTGATCACGTGACTGATCATGCACTGATCACGTGACTGATCATGCACTGATCACGTGGCTATCATGCACTGATCACGTGGCTGATCATGCACTGATCACGTGGCTATCATGCACTGATCACGTGACTGATCATGCACTGATCACGTGGCTGATCATGCACTGATCACGTGGCTGATCATGCACTGATCACGTGGCTGATCACACATGATCACGTGACTGATCATGCACTGATCACGTGGCTATCATGCACTGATCACGTGACTGATCATGCACTGATCACGTCTATATCATGCATCACGTGACTGATCATGCACTGATCACGTGGCTGATCATGCACTGATCACGTGACTGATCATGCACTGATCACGTGGCTGATCATGCACTGATCACGTGGCTGATCATGCACTGATCACGTGACTGATCATGCACTGATCACGTGTCTGATCATGCACTGATCACGTGGCTATCATGCACTGCTCACGTGGCTGATCATGCATGATCACGCAGCTACCATGTACTGGTCACATGACTGATCATGCACTGATCACGTGACTGATCATGCACTGATCACGTGGCTATCATGCACTACTCACGTGGCTGATCATGCAATGATCATGTAGCTACCATGTACAGGTCACGTGAATGATCATACACCCATCAGGTGACTGATCATGCACTGATCACGTGGCTATCATGCACTGATCACGAGACTGATCATGCACTGATCACGTCTATATCATGCACTGATCACATGACTGCCCATGCACTGATCACGTGGATGATCATACACTAATCTTGTGACAGATCATGCACTGATCACGTGGCTGATCATGCACTGATACCGTGACTGAGCATGGACTGATCACATGACTATCATGTAGTGATCACGTGACTTAATGGCGCTGATCATGTGACTGATCATGCGCTGATCATGTTTGCTATCATACACTGATCATGTGCCTCTGGAGGCAATAAACAAAGAGCTGAGTAGGCACGAATCAAACAGTCAGCAGGCAATAATCATGGAACTCAGCTGTGAGGAATCATGCTGCTCAGCTGGCAATAATCAAGCAGCTGAGCAGGCAGGAATTACGCAGCACAGCTGGCAATTGTCAAGCAGATGACAGGCAGGAATCGTGCAGCTCAGCTGGCAATTGTCAAGCAGATGAGCAGACAGTAATCACGCAGCTCAGCAGGCCCAGATCACGTGACTGAGCATGCACTGTTCACGTGGCTGATCATACACTGATCACGTGATGATCATGCACTGATCACTTGGATATCATGCACTGATCACGTGGCTGATCATGCACTGTTCACGTGTCTGACCATGCACTGATCACGTGGCTGATCATACACTGCTCACGTAACTGATCATGCACTGATCACGTGGCTATCATGCACTGATCACGTGGCTGAACATGCACTGTTCACGTGGCTGATCACACACCTGTCACGTGACATATCATGCACTGATCACGTGGCACTCATGCACTGATCACGTGGCTGATCATACTCTGCTCACGTAACTCATGCACACATCACGTGGCTATCATGCACTGCTCACGTGGCTGATCATGCAATGATCACGTAGCAACCATGTACTGGTCACGTGACTGATCATGCACTGATCACGTAACTGATCATGCA
Source organism: Bos javanicus (assembly GCF_032452875.1). Classification (NCBI taxonomy): domain Eukaryota; kingdom Metazoa; phylum Chordata; class Mammalia; order Artiodactyla; family Bovidae; genus Bos; species Bos javanicus. The sequence continues at coordinate 93,839 of NW_026894352.1, read as the reverse complement.
CTGATCACGTGGCTGATCATGCACTGATCACGTGATGATCATGCACTGATCACGTGGCTATCATGCACTGATCACGTGGCTGATCATGCACTGATCACGTGTCTGACCATGCACTGATCACGTGGCTGATCATGCACTGATCACGTAACTGATCATGCACTGATCACGTGGCTATCATGCACTGATCACGTGGCTGATCATGCACTGATCACGTGGCTGATCACACACTGTCACGTGACTATCATGCACTGATCACGTGGCACTCATGCACTGATCACGTGGCTGATCATACACTGATCACGTAACTCATGCACACATCACGTGGCTATCATGCACTGATCACGTGGCTGTCATGCAATGATCACGTAGCTACCATATACTGGTCACGTGACTGATCATGCACTGATCACGTCAATGATCATGCACTGATCACGTGACTGATCATGCACTGATCACGTGACTGATCATGCACTGATCACGTGGCTATCATGCACTGCTCACGTGGCTGATCATGCACTGATCACGTAGCAACCATGTACTGTCACGTGACTGATCATGCACTGATCACGTAATTGATCATGCACTGATCACGTGGCTCATCATGCACTGATCACGTGGCTGATCACACATGATCACGTGACTGATCATGCACTGATCACGTGGCTGATCATGCACTGATCACGTGGCTATCATGCACTGATCACGTGGCTATCATGCACTGATCACGTGGCTGATCATGCACTGATCACGTGCTATCATGCACTGATCACGTGACTGATCATGCACTGATCACGTGGCTGATCATGCACTGATCACGTGGCTGATCATGCACTGATCACGTGGCTGATCACACTGATCACGTGACTGATCATGCACTGATCACGTGGCTGATCATGCACTGATCACGTGGCTGATCATGCACTGATCACGTGGCTATCATGCACTGATCACGTGGCTGATCATACACCCATCACGTGACTGATCATGCACTGATCACGTGGCTATCATGCACTGATCACGAGACTGATCATGCACTGATCACGTCTATATCATGCACTGATCACATGACTGCCCATGCACTGATCACGTGGATGATCATACACTAATCTTGTGACAGATCATGCACTGATCACGTGGCTGATCATGCACTGATACCGTGACTGAGCATGGACTGATCACATGACTATCATGTAGTGATCACGTGACTTAATGGCGCTGATCATGTGACTGATCATGCGCTGATCATGTTTGCTATCATACACTGATCATGTGCCTCTGGAGGCAATAAACAAAGAGCTGAGTAGGCACGAATCAAACAGTCAGCAGGCAATAATCATGGAACTCAGCTGTGAGGAATCATGCTGCTCAGCTGGCAATAATCAAGCAGCTGAGCAGGCAGGAATTACGCAGCACAGCTGGCAATTGTCAAGCAGATGAGCAGACAGTAATCACGCAGCTCAGCAGGCCCAGATCACGTGACTGAGCATGCACTGTTCACGTGGCTGATCATACACTGATCACGTGATGATCATGCACTGATCACTTGGATATCATGCACTGATCACGTGGCTGATCATACACTGTTCACGTGTCTGACCATGCACTGATCACGTGGCTGATCATACACTGCTCACGTAACTGATCATGCACTGATCACGTGGCTATCATGCACTGATCACGTGGCTGAACATGCACTGTTCACGTGGCTGATCACACACCTGTCACGTGACATATCATGCACTGATCACGTGGCACTCATGCACTGATCACGTGGCTGATCATACTCTGCTCACGTAACTCATGCACACATCACGTGGCTATCATGCACTGCTCACGTGGCTCGTCATGGAATGATCACGTAGCAACCATATACTGGTCACGTGACTGATCATGCACTGATCACGTAAATGATCATGCACTGATCACGTGACTGATCATGTACTGATCACGTGACTGATCATGCACTGATCACGTGGCTATCATGCTCTGCTCACGTTGCTGATCATGCAATGATCACGTAGCAACCATGTACTGGTCACGTGACTGATCATGCACTGATCACGTAATTGATCATGCACTGATCACGTAGCTATCATGCACTGATCACGTGGCTGATCATACACTGATCACGTGCCTGATCATGCACTGATCACGTGGCTGATCATGCACTGATCACGTGGCTGTCATGCACTGATCACGTGGCTGATCATGCACTGATCACGTAGCTATCATGCACTGATCACGTGACTGATCATGCACTGATCACGTGACTGATCATGCACTGATCACGTGGCTATCATGCACTGATCACGTGACTGATCATGCACTGACACAGGTCTATATCATGCACTGATCACATGACTGATCATGCACTGATCACGTGGCTGATCATGCACTGATCACGTGGCTGATCATGCACTGATCACGTGGCTATCATGCACTGATCACGTGACTGATCATGCACTGATCACGTCTATATCATGCACTGTTCACATGACTGACCGTGCACTGATCACGTGGCTGATCATGCACTGATCACGTGGCTGATCATGCACTGATCACGTGGCTGATCATGCACTGATCACGTGACTGAGCATGGACTGATCACATGACTATCATGCACTGATCACGTGGCTTAATGGCGCTGATCATGTGACTGATCATGCGCTGATCATGTTTGCTATCATGCACTGATCATGTGCCTCTGGAGGCAATAAACAAAGAGCTGAGTAGGCACGAATCAAACAGTCAGCAGGCAATAATCATGGAACTCAGGTGTGAGGAATCATGCTGCTCAGCTGGCAATAATCAAGCAGCTGAGCAGGCAGGAATTACGCAGCACAGCTGGCAATTGTCAAGCAGATGACAGGCAGGAATCGTGCAGCTCAGCTGGCAATTGTCAAGCAGATGAGCAGACAGTAATCACGCAGCTCAGCAGGCCCTGATCACGTGACTGAGCATGCACTGTTCACGTGGCTGATCATACACTGATCACGTGACTGATCATGCACTGATCACGTGGCTATCATGCACTGATCACGTGGCTGATCATGCACTGATCACGTGACTGATCATGCACTGATCACGTGGCTGATCATACACTGATCACGTGACTGATCATGCACTGATCACGTGGCTATCATGCACTGATCACGTGGCTGATCATGCACTGATCACGTGGCTACCATGTACTGATCACGTGGCTGATCATGCACTGATCACGTAACTGATCATGCACTGATCACGTAGCTCATCATGCACTGATCACGTGGCTGATCACACATGATCACGTGACTGATCATGCACTGATCACGTGGCTGATCATGCACTGATCACGTGGCTGATCATGCACTGATCACGTGGCTGATCATGCACTGATCACGCGATTGATCATGCACTGATCACGTGACTGATCATGCACTGATCACGTGGCTATCATGCACTGCTCACGTGGCTGATCATGCATGATCACGCAGCTACCATGCACTGATCACGTGACTGATCATGCACTGATCACGTGACTGATCATGCACTGATCACGTGTCTGATCATGCACTGATCACGTGGCTATCATGCACTGATCACGTGGCTGATCATGCATGATCACGCAGCTACCATGTACTGGTCACATGACTGATCATGCACTGATCACGTGACTGATCATGCAGTGATCACGTGGCTATCATGAACTACTCACGTGGCTGATCATGCAATGATCATGTAGCTACCATGTACAGGTCACGTGAATGATCATACACCCATCAGGTGACTGATCATGCACTGATCACGTGACTATCATGCACTGATCACGTGACTGATCATGCACTGATCACGTCTATATCATGCACTGATCACATGACTGATCATGCACTGATCACGTGGCTGATCATGCACTGATCCCGTGACTGAGCATGGACTGATCACATGACTATCATGCAGTGATCACGTGACTTAATGGCGCTGATCATGTGACTGATCATGCGCTGATCATGTTTGCTATCATACACTGATCATGTGCCTCTGGAGGCAATAAACAAAGAGCTGAGTAGGCACGAATCAAACAGTCAGCAGGCAATAATCATGGAACTCAGGTGTGAGGAATCATGCTGCTCAGCTGGCAATAATCAAGCAGCTGAGCAGGCAGGAATTACGCAGCACAGCTGGCAATTGTCAAGCAGATGACAGGCAGGAATCGTGCAGCTCAGCTGGCAATTGTCAAGCAGATGAGCAGACAGTAATCACGCAGCTCAGCAGGCCCTGATCACGTGACTGAGCATGCACTGTTCACGTGGCTGATCATGCACTGATCACGTGGCTGATCATGCACTGATCACTTGGATATCATGCACTGATCACGTGACTGATCATGCACTGATCACGTGACTGATCATGCACTGATCACGTGGCTATCATGCACTGATCACGTGGCTGATCATGCACTGATCACGTAGCTACCATGCACTGGTCACGTGACTGATCATGCACTGATCACGTAATTGATCCTGCACTGATCACGTGGCTCATCATGCACTGATCACGTGGCTGATCACACATGTATCACGTGACTGATCATGCACTGATCACGTGGCTCTCATGCACTGATCACGTGGCTGATCATGCACTGATCACGTCTATATCATGCACTGATCACGTGACTGATCATGCACTGATCACGTGGCTGATCATGCACTGATCACGTGACTGATCATGCACTGATCACGTGGCTGATCATGCACTGATCACGTGGCTGATCATGCACTGATCACGTGACTGATCATGCACTGATCTCGTGTCTGATCATGCACTGATCACGTGGCTATCATGCACTGCTCACGTGGCTGATCATGCATGATCACGCAGCTACCATGTACTGGTCACATGACTGATCATGCACTGATCACGTGACTGATCATGCAGTGATCACGTGGCTATCATGAACTACTCACGTGGCTGATCATGCAATCATCATGTAGCTACCATGTACAGGTCACGTGAATGATCATACACCCATCAGGTGACTGATCATGCACTGATCACGTGGCTATCATGCACTGATCACGTGACTGATCATGCACTGTTCACGCCTATATCATGCACTGATCACATGACTGCCCGTGCACTGATCACGTGGATGATCATACACTAATCTTGTGACAGATCATGCACTGATCACGTGGCTGATCATGCACTGATACCGTGACTGAGCATGGACTGATCACATGACTATCATGTAGTGATCACGTGACTTAATGGCGCTGATCATGTGACTGATCATGCGCTGATCATGTTTGCTATCATACACTGATCATGTGCCTCTGGAGGCAATAAACAAAGAGCTGAGTAGGCACGAATCAAACAGTCAGCAGGCAATAATCATGGAATTCAGGTGTGAGGAATCATGCTGCTCAGCTGGCAATAATCAAGCAGCTGAGCAGGCAGGAATTACGCAGCACAGCTGGCAATTGTCAAGCAGATGACAGGCAGGAATCGTGCAGCTCAGCTGGCAATTGTCAAGCAGATGAGCAGACAGTAATCACGCAGCTCAGCAGGCCCAGATCACGTGACTGAGCATGCACTGTTCACGTGGCTGATCATACACTGATCACGTGATGATCATGCACTGATCACTTGGATATCATGCACTGATCACGTGGCTGATCATGCACTGTTCACGTGTCTGACCATGCACTGATCACGTGGCTGATCATACACTGCTCACGTAACTGATCATGCACTGATCACGTGGCTATCATGCACTGATCACGTGGCTGAACATGCACTGTTCATGTGGCTGATCACACACCTGTCACGTGACATATCATGCACTGATCACGTGGCACTCATGCACTGATCACGTGGCTGATCATACTCTGCTCACGTAACTCATGCACACATCACGTGGCTATCATGCTCTGCTCACGTGGCTGATCATGCAAGGATCACGTAGCAACCATGTACTGGTCACGTGACTGATCATGCACTGATCACGTAATTGATCCTGCACTGATCAAGTGGCTCATCATGCACTGATCACGTGACTGATCATGCACTGATCATGTGGATATCATGCACTGATCACGTGGCTGATCATGCACTGTTCACGTGTTTGACCATGCACTGATCACGTGGCTGATCACACACTGCTCAGGTAACTGATCATGCACTGATCACGTGGCAATCATGCACTGATCACTTGGTTGAACATGCACTGATCACGTGGCTGATCACACACTGATCACGTGACATATCATGCACTGATCACGTGGCATCATGCACTGATCACGTGGCTGATCATACTCTGCTCACGTGACTCATGCACACATCACGTGGCTATCATGCACTGCTCACGTGGCTGTCATGGAATGATCACGTAGCTACCATATACTGGTCATGTGACTGATCATGCACAGATCACGTCAATGATCATGGACTGTTCACGTGACTGATCATGTACTGATCACGTGACTGATCATGCACTGATCACGTGGCTATCATGCTCTGCTCATGTGGCTGATCATGCAAGGATCACGTAGCAACCATGTACTGTCACGTGACTGATCATGCACTGATCACGTAATTGATCCTGCACCGATCACGTGGCTCATCATGCACTGATCACGTGGCTGATCACACATGATCACGTGACTGATCATGCACTGATCACGTGGCTATCATGCACTGATCACGTGGCTGATCATGCACTGATCACGTGGCTATCATGCACTGATCACGTGGCTGATCACGCAATGATCACGTAGCTACCATGTACTGGTCGCGTGACTGATCATGCACTGATCACGTAATTGATCCTGCACTGATCACATGGCTCATCACGCACTGATCCGGTGGCTGATCACACTGTATCACGTGACTGATCATGTACAGATCACGTAAATAATCATGCAGTGATCACGTGGCTATCCTGCACTGATCACGTGGATAACATGCACTGATCACGTGGCTGATCACACACGTATCACGTGACTAATCATGCACTGATCACGTGGCTATCATGCACTGATCACGTGGCTATCATGCACTGATCACGTGGCTGATCATGCAATGATCACGGAGCTGCCATGCACTGGTCACGTGACTGATCATGCACTGATCAGGTAATTGATCATGCACTGATCACGTGACTGATCATGCACAGATCACGTAACTGATCATGCAGAGATCACGTGACTGATCATGCACTGATCACGTGGCTATCATGCACTGCTCACGTGGCTGATCATGCACTGATCACGCAGCTACCATGTACTGTCACATGACTGATCATGCACTGATCACATAATTGATCATGCACTGATCACCTGGCTTATCATGCATTGATCATGTGACTGATCATGTGCTGATCATGTTTGGTGTCACACACTGATCATGTGCCTATGGAGGCAATGAACATAGAGCTGAGTAGGCAGGAATCAGTCAGCAGGCTATAATCATGTAATTCACCTCTGAGAAATCATGCTGCTGAGCTGGCAATAATCAAGCAGATGAGCAGGCAGGAATTACGCAGCACAGGTGGCAATTGTCAAGCAGCTGACAGGCAGGAATCGTGCAGCTCAGCTGGCAATTGTCAAGCAGATGAGCAGACAGTAATCACGCAGCTCAGCAGGCCCTGGTCACGTGACTGAGCATGAACTGTTCACGTGGCTGATCACACACTGATCACATGACTGATCATGCACTGATCATGTGAATGATCATGCACTGATCACGTGGCTATCATGCACTGATCACTTGGCTGACATACACTGATCACGTGCCTGGTCATGCACTGATCACGTGGCTGATCATGCACTGATCACGTGACTGATCATGCACTGATCACGTGTCTGATCATGCACTGATCACGTGGCTATCATGCACTGCTCACGTGGCTGATCATGCCATGATCACGCAGCTACCATGTACTGGTCACATGACTGATCATGCACTGATCACGTGACTGATCATGCAGTGATCACGTGGCTATCATGCACTACTCACGTGGCTGATCATGCAATGATCATGTAGCTACCATGTACAGGTCACGTGAATGATCATACACCCATCAGGTGACTGATCATGCACTGATCACGTGGCTATCATGCACTGATCACGAGACTGATCATGTACTGTTCACGTCTATATCATGCACTGATCACATGACTGCCCGTGCACTGATCACGTGGATGATCATACACTAATCTTGTGACAGATCATGCACTGATCACGTGGCTGATCATGCACTGATACCGTGACTGAGCATGGACTGATCACATGACTATCATGTAGTGATCACGTGACTTAATGGCGCTGATCATGTGACTGATCATGCGCTGATCATGTTTGCTATCATACACTGATCATGTGCCTCTGGAGGCAATAAACAAAGAGCTGAGTAGGCACGAATCAAACAGTCAGCAGGCAATAATCATGGAACTCAGCTGTGAGGAATCATGCTGCTCAGCTGGCAATAATCAAGCAGCTGAGCAGGCAGGAATTACGCAGCACAGCTGGCAATTGTCAAGCAGATGACAGGCAGGAATCGTGCAGCTCAGCTGGCAATTGTCAAGCAGATGAGCAGACAGTAATCACGCAGCTCAGCAGGCCCAGATCACGTGACTGAGCATGCACTGTTCACGTGGCTGATCATACACTGATCACGTGATGATCATGCACTGATCACTTGGATATCATGCACTGATCACGTGGCTGATCATACACTGTTCACGTGTCTGACCATGCACTGATCACGTGGCTGATCATACACTGCTCACGTAACTGATCATGCACTGATCACGTGGCTATCATGCACTGATCACGTGGCTGAACATGCACTGTTCACGTGGCTGATCACACACCTGTCACGTGACATATCATGCACTGATCACGTGGCACTCATGCACTGATCACGTGGCTGATCATACTCTGCTCACGTAACTCATGCACACATCACGTGGCTATCATGCACTGCTCACGTGGCTCGTCATGGAATGATCACGTAGCAACCATATACTGGTAACGTGACTGATCATGCAAAGATCACGTAAATGATCATGCACTGGTCACGTGACTGATCATGTACTGATCACGTGACTGATCATGCACTGACCACGTGGCTATCATGCTCTGCTCACGTGGCTGATCATGCAATGATCACGTAGCAACCATGTACTGGTCACGTGACTGATCATGCACTGATCACGTAATTGATCCTGCACTGATCACGTGGCTCATCATGCACTGATCACGTGGCTGATCACACATGTATCACGTGACTGATCATGCACTGATCACGTGGCTCTCATGCACTGATCACGTGGCTGATCACACACGATCACGTGACTGATCATGCACTGATCACGTGACTATCATGCACTGATCACGTGGCTATCATGCACTGATCACGTGGCTGATCATGCACTGATCACGTGATCATGCACTGATCACGTGGCTGATCATGCACTGATCACGTGGCTGATCATGCACTGATCACGTGGCTATCATGCACTGATCACGTGGCTGATCACACTATCACATGACTGATCATGCACTGATCACGTGGCTGATCATGCACTGATCACGTGGCTATCATGCACTGATCACGTGGCTGATCAGGCAATGATCACGTAGCTACCATGCACTGGTCACATGACTGATCATGCACTGATCACGTAATTGATCATGCACTGATCATGTGGCTGATCATGCACTGATCACGTGGCTGATCATGCACTGATCACGTAACTGATCATGCACTGATCACGTGACTGATCATGCACTGATCACGTGGCTATCATGCACTGATCAAGTGGCTGGACATACACTGATCACGTGCCTGGTCATGCACTGATCACGTGGCTGATCATGCACTGATCACGTGACTGATCATGCACTGATCACGTGGCTGATCATGCACTGATCACGTGGCTATCATGCACTGATCACGTGGCTGATCATGCATGATCACGCAGCTACCATGCACTGATCACGTGACTGATCATACACTGATCACGTGACTGATCATGCACTGATCACGTGGCTGATCATGCACTGATCACGTGGCTGATCATGCACTGATCACGTGACTGATCATGCACTGATCACGTCTATCATGCACTGATCACGTGACTGATCATGCACTGATCACGTGACTGATCATGCACTGATCTCGTGTCTGATCATGCACTGATCACGTGGCTATCATGCACTGATCACGTGGCTGATCATGCATGATCACGCAGCTACCATGTACTGGTCACATGACTGATCATGCACTGATCACGTGACTGATCATGCAGTGATCACGTGGCTATCATGAACTACTCACGTGGCTGATCATGCAATGAACATGTAGCTACCATGTACAGGTCACGTGAATGATCATACACCCATCAGGTGACTGATCATGCACTGATCACGTGGCTATCATGCACTGATCACGAGACTGATCATGCACTGTTCACGTCTATATCATGCACTGATCACATGACTGCCCGTGCACTGATCACGTGGATGATCATACACTAATCTTGTGACAGATCATGCACTGATCACGTGGCTGATCATGCACTGATACCGTGACTGAGCATGGACTGATCACATGACTATCATGTAGTGATCACGTGACTTAATGGCGCTGATCATGTGACTGATCATGCGCTGATCATGTTTGCTATCATACACTGATCATGTGCCTCTGGAGGCAATAAACAAAGAGCTGAGTAGGCACGAATCAAACAGTCAGCAGGCAATAATCATGGAACTCAGGTGTGAGGAATCATGCTGCTCAGCTGGCAATAATCAAGCAGCTGAACAGGCAGGAATTATGCAGCACAGCTGGCAATTGTCAAGCAGATGACAGGCAGGAATCGTGCAGCTCAGCTGGCAATTGTCAAGCAGATGAGCAGACAGTAATCACGCAGCTCAGCAGGCCCAGATCACGTGACTGAGCATGCACTGTTCACGTGGCTGATCATACACTGATCACGTGATGATCATGCACTGATCACTTGGATATCATGCACTGATCACGTGGCTGATCATACACTGTTCACGTGTCTGACCATGCACTGATCACGTGGCTGATCATACACTGCTCACGTAACTGATCATGCACTGATCACGTGGCTATCATGCACTGATCACGTGGCTGAACTTGCACTGTTCACGTGGCTGATCACACACCTGTCACGTGACATATCATGCACTGATCACGTGGCACTCATGCACTGATCACGTGGCTGATCATACTCTGCTCACGTAACTCATGCACACATCACGTGGCTATCATGCACTGCTCACGTGGCTCGTCATGGAATGATCACGTAGCACCATATACTGGTAACGTGACTGATCATGCAAAGATCACGTAAATGATCATGCATTGTTCACGTGACTGATCATGTACTGATCACGTGACTGATCATGCACTGACCACGTGGCTATCATGCTCTGCTCACGTGGCTCTCATGCACACATCACGTGGCTATCATGCACTGATCACGTGGCTGATCATGCAATGATCACGTAGCAACCATGTACTGGTCACGTGACTGATCATGCACTGATCACGTAACTGATCCTGCACTGATCACGTGGCTCATCATGCACTGATCACGTGATGATCATGCACTGATCACGTGGCTATCATGCACTGATCACGTGGCTGATCATGCACTGATCACGTGGCTGATCATGCACTGATCACGTGGCTGATCATACACTGATCACGTAACTGATCATGCACTGATCACGTGGCTATCATGCACTGATCACTTGGCTGAACATGCACTGATCACGTGGCTGATCACACACTGTCACGTGACATATCATGCACTGATCACGTGGCACTCATGCACTGATCACGTGGCTGATCATACTCTGCTCACGTAACTCATGCACACATCACGTGGCTATCATGCACTGCTCACGTGGCTGTCATGGAATGATCACGTAGCTACCATATACTGGTCACGTGACTGATCATGCACAGATCACGTGCATGATCATGCACTGTTCACGTGACTGATCATGTACTGATCACGTGACTGATCATGCACTGATCACGTGGCTATCTTGCTCTGCTCACGTGGCTGATCATGCAATGATCACGTAGCAACCATGTACTGTCACGTGACTGATCATGCACTGATCACGTAATTGATCCTGCACTGATCACGTGGCTCATCATGCACTGATCACGTGGCTGATCACACACTGATCACGTGACTGATCATGCACTGATCACGTGGCTCATCATGCACTGATCACGTGGCTGTCATGCACTGATCACGTAGCTATCATGCACTGATCATGTGGCTGATCACGCACTGATCACGTAGCTATCATGTACTGATCACGTGACTGATCATGCACTGATCACGTAACTGATCATGCACTGATCACGTGGCTGATCATGCACTGATCACGTGGCTGATCACACTGATCACGTGACTGATCATGCACAGATCACATAACTGATCATGAAGTGATCACGTGACTATCATGCACTGATCACGTGGATATCATGCACTGATCACGTGGCTGATCACACACTATCACGTGACTGATCATGCACTGATCACGTGGCTATCATGCACTGATCACGTGGCTATCATGCACTGATCACGTGGCTGATCATGCAATTATCACGGAGCTGCCATGCACTGATCACGTGACTGATCATGCACTGATCACGTGATTGATCATGCACTGATCACGTGACTGATCATGCACTGATCACGTGGCTGATCATGCACTGATCACGTGACTGATCATGCACTGATCACGTGGCTATCATGCACTGATCACGTGGCTGATCATGCAATGATCACGCAGCTACCATGTACTGTCACATGACTGATCATGCACTGATCACGTAATTGATCATGCACTGATCACGTGGCTTATCATGCACTGATCATGTGACTGATCATGTGCTGATCATGTTTGGTGTCACACACTGATCATGTGCCTATGGAGGCAATGAACATAGAGCTGAGTAGGCAGGAATCAGTCAGCAGGCTATAATCATGGAACTCACCTGTGAGAAATCATGCTGCTCAGCTGGCAATAATCAAGTAGATGAGCAGGCAGGAATTACGCAGCACAGGTGGCAATTTTCAAGCAGCTGACAGGCAGGAATCGTGCAGCTCAGCTGGCAATTGTCAAGCAGATGAGCAGACAGTAATCACGCAGCTCAGCAGGCCCTGATCACGTGACTGAGCATGCACTGTTCACGTGGCTGATCACACACTGATCACGTGACTGATCATGCACTGATCACGTGACTGATCATGCACTGATCACGTGGCTATCATGCACTGATCACGTGGCTGGACATGCACTGATCACGTGGCTGATCATGCACTGATCACGTGGCTGATCATGCACTGATCACGTGACTGATCATGCACTGATCACGTGGCTGATCATGCACTGATCACGTGGCTATCATGCACTGATCACGTGGCTGATCATGCATGATCACGCAGCTACCATGCACTGATCACATGACTGATCATGCACTGATCACGTGACTGATCATGCACTGATCACGTGTCTGATCATGCACTGATCACGTGGCTATCATGCACTGCTCACGTGGCTGATCATGCATGATCACGCAGCTACCATGTACTGGTCACATGACTGATCATGCACTGATCACGTGACTGATCATGCAGTGATCACGTGGCTATCATGCACTACTCACGTGGCTGATCATGCAATGAACATGTAGCTACCATGTACAGGTCACGTGAATGATCATACACCCATCAGGTGACTGATCATGCACTGATCACGTGGCTATCATGCACTGATCACGAGACTGATCATGCACTGATCACGTCTATATCATGCACTGATCACATGACTGCCCATGCACTGATCACGTGGATGATCATACACTAATCTTGTGACAGATCATGCACTGATCACGTGGCTGATCATGCACTGATACCGTGACTGAGCATGGACTGATCACATGACTATCATGTAGTGATCACGTGACTTAATGGCGCTGATCATGTGACTGATCATGCGCTGATCATGTTTGCTATCATACACTGATCATGTGCCTCTGGAGGCAATAAACAAAGAGCTGAGTAGGCACGAATCAAACAGTCAGCAGGCAATAATCATGGAACTCAGGTGTGAGGAATCATGCTGCTCAGCTGGCAATAATCAAGCAGCTGAGCAGGCAGGAATTACGCAGCACAGCTGGCAATTGTCAAGCAGATGACAGGCAGGAATCGTGCAGCTCAGCTGGCAATTGTCAAGCAGATGAGCAGACAGTAATCACGCAGCTCAGCAGGCCCAGATCACGGGACTGAGCATGCACTGTTCACGTGGCTGATCATACACTGATCACGTGATGATCATGCACTGATCACTTGGATATCATGCACTGATCACGTGGCTGATCATACACTGTTCACGTGTCTGACCATGCACTGATCACGTGGCTGATCATACACTGCTCACGTAACTGATCATGCACTGATCACGTGGCTATCATGCACTGATCACGTGGCTGAACATGCACTGTTCACGTGGCTGATCACACACCTGTCACGTGACATATCATGCACTGATCACGTGGCACTCATGCACTGATCACGTGGCTGATCATACTCTGCTCACGTAACTCATGCACACATCACGTGGCTATCATGCACTGCTCACGTGGCTCGTCATGGAATGATCACGTAGCAACCATATACTGGTCACGTGACTGATCATGCAAAGATCACGTAAATGATCATGCACTGGTCACGTGACTGATCATGTACTGATCACGTGACTGATCATGCACTGATCACGTGGCTATCATGCTCTGCTCACGTGGCTGATCATGCAATGATCACGTAGCAACCATGTACTGGTCACGTGACTGATCATGCACTGATCACGTAATTGATCCTGCACTGATCATGTGGCTCATCATGCACTGATCACGTGGCTGATCACACATGTATCACGTGACTGATCATGCACTGATCACGTGGCTCTCATGCACTGATCACGTGGCTGTCATGCACTGATCACGTGGATATCATGCACTGATCACGTGGCTGATCACACACGTATCACATGACTGATCATGCACTGATCACGTGGCTATCATGCACTGATCACGTGGCTATCATGCACTGATCACGTGGCTGATCATGCAATGATCACGTAGCTACCATGTACTGATCACGTGACTGATCATGCACTGATCACGTGATTGATCATGCACTGATCACGTGGCTGATCATGCACTGATCACGTGGCTGATCATGCACTGATCACGTAACTGATCATGCACTGATCACGTGACTGATCATGCACTGATCACGTGGCTATCATGCACTGATCACGTGGCTGGACATGCACTGATCACGTGCCTGATCATGCACTGATCACGTGGCTGATCATGCACTGATCACGTGGCTGATCATGCACTATCACGTGGCTGATCATGCACTGATCACGTAGCTACCATGCACTGGTCACGTGACTGATCATGCACTGATCACGTGACTGATCATGCACTGATCACGTGGCTATCATGCACTGATCACGTGACTGATCATGCACTGATCACGGTCTATATCATGCACTGATCACGTGGATATCATGCACTGATCACGTGGCTGATCATACACTGATCACGTGTCTGATCATGCACTGATCACGTGGCTGATCATGCACTGATCACGTAACTGATCATGCACTGATCACGTGGCTATCATGCACTGATCACGTGGCTGATCATGCACTGATCACGTGGCTGATCACACACTGTCACGTGACATATCATGCACTGATCACGTGGCACTCATGCACTGATCACGTGGCTGATCATACACTGATCACGTAACTCATGCACACATCACGTGGCTATCATGCACTGATCACGTGGCTGTCATGGAATGATCACGTAGCAACCATATACTGGTCACGTGACTGATCATGCACTGATCACGTAAATGATCATGCACTGATCACGTGACTGATCATGCACTGATCACGTGACTGATCATGCACTGATCACGTGGCTATCATGCACTGCTCACGTGGCTGATCATGCACTGATCACGTAGCAACCATGTACTGGTCACGTGACTGATCATGCACTGATCACGTAATTGATCATGCACTGATCACGTGGCTGATCATGCACTGATCACGTGGCTGATCACACATGATCACGTGACTGATCATGCACTGATCACGTGGCTATCATGCACTGATCACGTGGCTGTCATGCACTGATCACGTGGATATCATGCACTGATCACGTGGCTGATCATGCACGTATCACATGACTGATCATGCACTGATCACGTGGCTATCATGCACTGATCACGTGGCTATCATGCACTGATCACGTGGCTGATCATGCAATGATCACGTAGCTACCATGTACTGGTCACGTGACTGATCATGCACTGATCACGTAATTGATCATGCACTGATCACGTGGCTGATCATGCACTGATCACGTGGCTGATCATACACTGATCACGTAACTGATCATGCACTGATCACGTGACTGATCATGCACTGATCACGTGGCTATCATGCACTGATCACGTGGCTGATCATGCACTGATCACGTGGCTGATCATGCACTGATCACGTGGCTGATCATGCACTGATCACGTGGCTGATCATGCACTGATCACGTGGCTGATCATGCACTGATCACGTGGCTATCATGCACTGGTCACGTGACTGATCATGCACTGATCACGTGACTGATCATGCACTGATCACGTGGCTATCATGCACTGATCACGTGGCTGATCATGCACTGATCACGGGCTGATCATGCACTGATCACATGACTGATCATGCACTGATCACGTGGATGATCATACACTGATCAGGTGACTGATCATGCACTGATCACGTGGCTATCATGCACTGATCACGAGACTGATCATGCACTGATCACGTCTATATCATGCACTGATCACATGACTGCCCGTGCTCTGATCACGTGGATGATCATACACTAATCATGTGACAGATCATGCACTGATCACGTGGCTGATCATGCACTGATACCGTGACTGAGCATGGACTGATCACATGACTATCATGTAGTGATCACGTGACTTAATGGCGCTGATCATGTGACTGATCATGCGCTGATCATGTTTGCTATCATACACTGATCATGTGCCTCTGGAGGCAATAAACAAAGAGCTGAGTAGGCACGAATCAAACAGTCAGCAGGCAATAATCATGGAACTCAGGTGTGAGGAATCATGCTGCTCAGCTGGCAATAATCAAGCAGCTGAGCAGGCAGGAATTACGCAGCACAGCTGGCAATTGTCAAGCAGATGACAGGCAGGAATCGTGCAGCTCAGCTGGCAATTGTCAAGCAGATGAGCAGACAGTAATCACGCAGCTCAGCAGGCCCAGATCACGTGACTGAGCATGCACTGTTCACGTGGCTGATCATACACTGATCACGTGATGATCATGCACTGATCACTTGGATATCATGCACTGATCACGTGGCTGATCATACACTGTTCACGTGTCTGACCATGCACTGATCACGTGGCTGATCATACACTGCTCACGTAACTGATCATGCACTGATCACGTGGCTATCATGCACTGATCACGTGGCTGATCATGCACTGATCACGTGGCAATCATGCACTGATCACGTGACTGATCATGCACTGATCACGTGGCTGATCATGCACTGATCACGTGGCTCATCATGCACTGATCACGTGGCTGATCACACATGATCACGTGACTGATCATGCACTGATCACGTGGCTCATGCACTGATCACGTGGCTGATCATGCACTGATCACGTGGCTGATCATGCACTGATCACGTGACTGATCATGCACTGATCACGTGACTGATCATGCACTGATCACGTGGCTATCATGCACTGATCACGTGGCTGATCATGCATGATCACGCAGCTACCATGCACTGATCACGTGACTGATCATGCACTGATCACGTGACTGATCATGCACTGATCACGTGACTGATCATGCACTGATCACGTGGCTATCATGCACTGCTCACGTGGCTGATCATGCCATGATCACGCAGCTACCATGTACTGGTCACATGACTGATCATGCACTGATCACGTGACTGATCATGCACTGATCACGTGGCTATCATGCACTACTCACGTGGCTGATCATGCAATGATCATGTAGCTACCATGTACAGGTCACGTGAATGATCATACACCCATCAGGTGACTGATCATGCACTGATCACGTGGCTATCATGCACTGATCACTAGACTGATCATGCACTGATCACGTCTATATCATGCACTGATCACATGACTGATCATGCACTGATCACGTGGCTGATCATGCACTGATCACGTGACTGAGCATGGACTGATCACATGACTATCATGTAGTGATCACGTGACTTAATGGCGCTGATCATGTGACTGATCATGCACTGATCATGTTTGCTATCATACACTGATCATGTGCCTCTGGAGGCAATAAACAAAGAGCTGAGTAGGCACGAATCAAACAGTCAGCAGGCAATAATCATGGAACTCAGGTGTGAGGAATCATGCTGCTCAGCTGGCAATAATCAAGCAGCTGAGCAGGCAGGAATTACGCAGCACAGGTGGCAATTGTCAAGCAGATGACAGGCAGGAATCGTGCAGCTCAGCTGGCAATTGTCAAGCAGATGAGCAGACAGTACTCACGCAGCTCAGCAGGCCCAGATCACGTGACTGAGCATGCACTGTTCACGTGGCTGATCATGCACTGATCACGTGGCTGATCATGCACTGATCACGCAGCTATCATGCACTGATCACGTGACTGATCATGCACTGATCACGTGACTGATCATGCACTGATCACGTGGCTATCATGCACTGCTCACGTGGCTGATCATGCACTGATCACGTAGCTATCATGCACTGATCACGTGACTGATCATGCACTGATCACGTGGCTGATCATGCACTGATCACGTGGCTATCATGCACTGATCACGTGGCTGATCACACATGATCACGTGACTGATCATGCACTGATCACGTGGCTATCATGCACTGATCACGTGACTGATCATGCACTGATCACGTCTATATCATGCACTGATCACGTGACTGATCATGCACTGATCACGTGGATGATCATGCACTGATCACGTGACTGATCATGCACTGATCACGTGGCTGATCATGCACTGATCACGTGGCTGATCATGCACTGATCACGTGACTGATCATGCACTGATCACGTGACTGATCATGCACTGATCACGTGGCTATCATGCACTGATCACGTGGCTGATCATGCATGATCACGCAGCTACCATGTACTGATCACGTGACTGATCATGCACTGATCACGTGACTGATCATGCACTGATCACGTGGCTATCATGCACTGATCACGTGGCTGATCATGCACTGATCACGTAGCTACCATGTACTGGTCACGTGACTGATCATGCACTGATCACGTGACTGATCATGCACTGATCACGTGGCTGATCATGCACTGATCACGTGACTGATCATGCACTGATCACGTGGCTGATCATGCACTGATCACGTGACTGATCATGCACTGATCACGTGGCTATCATGCACTGATCACGTGGCTGATCATGCACTGATCACGTGGCTGATCACACACTGATCACGTGACTATCATGCACTGATCACGTGGCATCATGCACTGATCACGTGGCTGATCATACACTGCTCACGTAACTCATGCACTGATCACGTGGCTATCATGCACTGCTCACGTGGCTGATCATGCAATGATCACGTAGCTACCATGTACTGGTCACGTGACTGATCATGCACTGATCACGTGACTGATCATGCACTGATCACGTGGCTGATCATGCACTGATCACGTGATGATCATGCACTGATCACGTGGATATCATGCACTGATCACGTGGCTGATCATGCACTGATCACGTGTCTGATCATGCACTGATCACGTGGCTGATCATGCACTGATCACGTAACTGATCATGCACTGATCACGTGGCTATCATGCACTGATCACGTGGCTGATCATGCACTGATCACGTGGCTGATCACACACTGTCACGTGACATATCATGCACTGATCACGTGGCACTCATGCACTGATCACGTGGCTGATCATACACTGATCACGTAACTCATGCACACATCACGTGGCTATCATGCACTGCTCACGTGGCTGTCATGGAATGATCACGTAGCTACCATATACTGGTCACGTGACTGATCATGCACTGATCACGTAAATGATCATGCACTGATCACGTGACTGATCATGCACTGATCACGTGACTGATCATGCACTGATCACGTGGCTATCATGCACTGCTCACGTGGCTGATCATGCACTGATCACGTAGCAACCATGTACTGGTCACGTGACTGATCATGCACTGATCACGTAATTGATCATGCACTGATCACGTGGCTGATCATGCACTGATCACGTGGCTGATCACACATGATCACGTGACTGATCATGCACTGATCACGTGGCTATCATGCACTGATCACGTGGCTGATCACACACTGATCACGTGACTGATCATGCACTGATCACGTGGCTGATCATGCACTGATCACGTGGCTATCATGCACTGATCACGTGGCTGATCATGCACTGATCACGTGACTGATCATGCACTGATCACGTGGCTGATCACACTGTATCACGTGGCTGATCATGCACTGATCACGTGGCTATCATGCACTGATCACGTGGCTGATCATGCACGTATCACATGACTGATCATGCACTGATCACGTGGCTGATCATGCACTGATCACGTGGCTATCATGCACTGATCACGTGGCTGATCATGCACTGATCACGTAGCTACCATGCACTGATCACGTGACTGATCATGCACTGATCACGTAATTGATCATGCACTGATCACGTGGCTGATCATGCACTGATCACGTGGCTGATCATGCACTGATCACGTGACTGATCATGCACTGATCACGTGACTGATCATGCACTGATCACGTGGCTATCATGCACTGATCACGTGGCTGGACATGCACTGATCACGTGACTGATCATGCACTGATCACGTGGCTGATCATGCACTGATCACGTGACTGATCATGCACTGATCACGTGGCTGATCATGCACTGATCACGTGGCTATCATGCACTGATCACGTGGCTGATCATGCATGATCACGCAGCTATCATGCACTGATCACGTGACTGATCATGCACTGATCACGTGACTGATCATGCACTGATCACGTGGCTGATCATGCACTGATCACGTGGCTGATCATGCACTGATCACGTGACTGATCATGCACTGATCACGTCTATATCATGCACTGATCACGTGACTGCTCATGCACTGATCACGTGACTGATCATGCACTGATCACGTGTCTGATCATGCACTGATCACGTGGCTATCATGCACTGCTCACGTGGCTGATCATGCATGATCACGCAGCTACCATGTACTGGTCACATGACTGATCATGCACTGATCACGTGACTGATCATGCAGTGATCACGTGGCTATCATGCACTACTCACGTGGCTGATCATGCAATGATCATGTAGCTACCATGTACAGGTCACGTGAATGATCATACACCCATCAGGTGACTGATCATGCACTGATCACGTGGCTATCATGCACTGATCACGAGACTGATCATGCACTGATCACGTCTATATCATGCACTGATCACATGACTGCCCATGCACTGATCACGTGGATGATCATACACTAATCTTGTGACAGATCATGCACTGATCACGTGGCTGATCATGCACTGATACCGTGACTGAGCATGGACTGATCACATGACTATCATGTAGTGATCACGTGACTTAATGGCGCTGATCATGTGACTGATCATGCGCTGATCATGTTTGCTATCATACACTGATCATGTGCCTCTGGAGGCAATAAACAAAGAGCTGAGTAGGCACGAATCAAACAGTCAGCAGGCAATAATCATGGAACTCAGGTGTGAGGAATCATGCTGCTCAGCTGGCAATAATCAAGCAGCTGAGCAGGCAGGAATTCGCAGCACAGCTGGCAATTGTCAAGCAGATGACAGGCAGGAATCGTGCAGCTCAGCTGGCAATTGTCAAGCAGATGAGCAGACAGTAATCACGCAGCTCAGCAGGCCCAGATCACGTGACTGAGCATGCACTGTTCACGTGGCTGATCATACACTGATCACGTGATGATCATGCACTGATCACGTGGATATCATGCACTGATCACGTGGCTGATCATATACTGTTCACGTGTCTGACCATGCACTGATCACGTGGCTGATCATACACTGCTCACGTAACTGATCATGCACTGATCACGTGGCTATCATGCACTGATCACGTGGCTGAACTTGCACTGTTCACTTGGCTGATCACACACCTGTCACGTGACATATCATGCACTGATCACGTGGCACTCATGCACTGATCACGTGGCTGATCATACTCTGCTCACGTAACTCATGCACACATCACGTGGCTATCATGCACTGCTCACGTGGCTCGTCATGGAATGATCACGTAGCAACCATATACTGGTCACGTGACTGATCATGCAAAGATCACATAAATGATCATGCACTGTTCACGTGACTGATCATGTACTGATCACGTGACTGATCATGCACTGATCACGTGGCTATCATGCTCTGCTCACGTGGCTCATGCACTGATCACGTGGCTATCATGCACTGATCCGTGGCTGATCATGCACTGATCACGTAGCAACCATGCACTGATCACGTGACTGATCATGCACTGATCACGTAACTGATCATGCACTGATCACGTGGCTGATCATGCACTGATCACGTGATGATCATGCACTGATCACGTGGATATCATGCACTGATCACGTGGCTGATCATGCACTGATCACGTGACTGATCATGCACTGATCACGTGGCTGATCATGCACTGATCACGTAACTGATCATGCACTGATCACGTGGCTATCATGCACTGATCACGTGGCTGATCATGCACTGATCACGTGGCTGATCATGCACTGATCACGTGACTATCATGCACTGATCACGTGGCACTCATGCACTGATCACGTGGCTGATCATACACTGATCACGTAACTCATGCACAGATCACGTGGCTATCATGCACTGATCACGTGGCTGTCATGCAATGATCACGTAGCTACCATATACTGGTCACGTGACTGATCATGCACTGATCACGTGAATGATCATGCACTGATCACGTGACTGATCATGCACTGATCACGTGACTGATCATGCACTGATCACGTGGCTATCATGCTCTGCTCAGTGGCTGATCATGCACTGATCACGTAGCAACCATGTACTGTCACGTGACTGATCATGCACTGATCACGTAATTGATCATGCACTGATCACGTGGCTCATCATGCACTGATCACGTGGCTGATCACACACTGATCACGTGACTGATCATGCACTGATCACGTGGCTGATCATGCACTGATCACGTGGCTATCATGCACTGATCACGTAGCTATCATGCACTGATCACGTGGCTGATCATGCACTGATCACGTAGCTATCATGCACTGATCACGTGACTGATCATGCACTGATCACGTAATTGATCATGCACTGATCACGTGGCTGATCATGCACTGATCACGTGGCTGATCACACTGATCACGTGACTGATCATGCACTGATCACGTGACTGATCATGCACTGATCACGTGGCTATCATGCACTGATCACGTGGATATCATGCACTGATCACGTGGCTGATCACACACGTATCACGTGACTGATCATGCACTGATCACGTGGCTATCATGCACTGATCACGTGGCTATCATGCACTGATCACGTGGCTGATCATGCAATTATCACGGAGCTGCCATGCACTGGTCACGTGACTGATCATGCACTGATCACGTAATTGATCATGCACTGATCACGTGACTGATCATGCACTGATCACGTGACTGATCATGCACTGATCACGTGACTGATCATGCACTGATCACGTGGCTATCATGCACTGATCACGTGGCTGATCATGCACTGATCACGCAGCTACCATGTACTTGTCACGTGACTGATCATGCACTGATCACATAATTGATCATGCACTGATCACGTGGCTTATCATGCACTGATCATGTGACTGATCATGTGCTGATCATGTTTGGTGTCACACACTGATCATGTGCCTATGGAGGCAATGAACATAGAGCTGAGTAGGCAGGAATCAGTCAGCAGGCTATAATCATGTAACTCACCTCTGAGAAATCATGCTGCTCAGCTGGCAATAATCAAGTAGATGAGCAGGCAGGAATTACGCAGCACAGGTGGCAATTGTCAAGCAGATGACAGGCAGGAATCGTGCAGCTCAGCTGGCAATTGTCAAGCAGATGAGCAGACAGTAATCACGCAGCTCAGCAGGCCCTGATCACGTGACTGAGCATGCACTGTTCACGTGGCTGATCACACACTGATCACGTGACTGATCATGCACTGATCACGTGACTGATCATGCACTGATCACGTGGCTATCATGCACTGATCACGTGGCTGATCATGCACTGATCACGTGGCTGATCATGCACTGATCACGTGGCTGATCATGCACTGATCACGTGACTGATCATGCACTGATCACGTGGCTGATCATGCACTGATCACGTGGCTATCATGCACTGATCACGTGGCTGATCATGCACTGATCACGCAGCTATCATGCACTGGTCACGTGACTGATCATGCACTGATCACGTGACTGATCATGCACTGATCACGTGTCTGATCATGCACTGATCACGTGGCTATCATGCACTGCTCACGTGGCTGATCATGCATGATCACGCAGCTACCATGTACTGGTCACATGACTGATCATGCACTGATCACGTGACTGATCATGCAGTGATCACGTGGCTATCATGCACTACTCACGTGGCTGATCATGCAATGATCATGTAGCTACCATGTACAGGTCACGTGAATGATCATACACCCATCAGGTGACTGATCATGCACTGATCACGTGGCTATCATGCACTGATCACGAGACTGATCATGCACTGATCACGTCTATATCATGCACTGATCACATGACTGCCATGCACTGATCACGTGGATGATCATACACTAATCATGTGACAGATCATGCACTGATCACGTGGCTGATCATGCACTGATACCGTGACTGAGCATGGACTGATCACATGACTATCATGTAGTGATCACGTGACTTAATGGCGCTGATCATGTGACTGATCATGCGCTGATCATGTTTGCTATCATACACTGATCATGTGCCTCTGGAGGCAATAAACAAAGAGCTGAGTAGGCACGAATCAAACAGTCAGCAGGCAATAATCATGGAACTCAGGTGTGAGGAATCATGCTGCTCAGCTGGCAATAATCAAGCAGCTGAGCAGGCAGGAATTACGCAGCACAGCTGGCAATTGTCAAGCAGATGACAGGCAGGAATCGTGCAGCTCAGCTGGCAATTGACAAGCAGATGAGCAGACAGTAATCACGCAGCTCAGCAGGCCCAGATCACGGGACTGAGCATGCACTGTTCACGTGGCTGATCATACACTGATCACGTGATGATCATGCACTGATCACTTGGATATCATGCACTGATCACGTGGCTGATCATATACTGTTCACGTGTCTGACCATGCACTGATCACGTGGCTGATCATACACTGCTCACGTAACTGATCATGCACTGATCACGTGGCTATCATGCACTGATCACGTGGATGAACATGCACTGTTCACGTGGCTGATCACACACCTGTCACGTGACATATCATGCACTGATCACGTGGCACTCATGCACTGATCACGTGGCTGATCATACTCTGCTCACGTAACTCATGCACACATCACGTGGCTATCATGCACTGCTCACGTGGCTCGTCATGGAATGATCACGTAGCTACCATATACTGGTCACGTGACTGATGATGCACAGATCACGTAAATGATCATGCACTGTTCAAGTGACTGATCATGTACTGATCACGTGACTGATCATGCACTGATCACGTGGCGATCATGCACTGCTCACGTGGCTGATCATGCAATGATCATGTAGCTACCATGTACTGGTCACGTGAATGATCATGCACCGATCACGTGACTGATCATGCACTGATCACGTGGCTATCATGCACTGATCACGTGACTGATCATGCACTGATCACGTCTATATCATGCACTGATCACGTGACTGATCATGCACTGATCACGTGGCTGATCATGCACTGATCACGTGACTGATCATGCACTGATCACATGACTATCATGCACTGATCACGTGACTTAATGGCACTGATCATGTGACTGATCATGCACTGATCATGTTTGCTATCATACACTGATCATGTGCCTCTGGAGGCAATGAACAAAGAGCTGAGTAGGCACGAATCAAACAGTCAGCAGGCAATAATCATGGAACTCAGGTGTGAGGAATCATGCTGCTCAGCTGGCAATAATCAAGCAGCTGAGCAGGCAGGAATTACGCAGCACAGGTGGCAATTGTCAAGCAGATGACAGGCAGGAATCGTGCAGCTCAGCTGGCAATTGTCAAGCAGATGAGCAGACAGTAATCACGCAGCTCAGCAGGCCCTGATCACGTGACTGATCATGCACTGATCACGTGGCTGATCATGCACTGATCACGTGGCTGATCATGCACTGATCACGTGGCTATCATGCACTGATCACGTGACTGATCATGCACTGATCACGTGACTGATCATGCACTGATCACGTGGCTATCATGCACTGATCACGTGGCTGATCATGCACTGATCACGTAGCTATCATGCACTGATCACGTGACTGATCATGCACTGATCACGTAACTGATCATGCACTGATCACGTGGCTGATCATGCACTGATCACGTGGCTGATCACACATGATCACGTGACTGATCATGCACTGATCACGTGGCTATCATGCACTGATCACGTGACTGATCATGCACTGATCACGTCTATATCATGCACTGATCACGTGACTGATCATGCACTGATCACGTGGATGATCATGCACTGATCACGTGACTGATCATGCACTGATCACGTGGCTGATCATGCACTGATCACGTGGCTGATCATGCACTGATCACGTGACTGATCATGCACTGATCACGTGACTGATCATGCACTGATCACGTGGCTATCATGCACTGATCACGTGGCTGATCATGCACTGATCACGCAGCTATCATGCACTGGTCACGTGACTGATCATGCACTGATCACGTGACTGATCATGCACTGATCACGTGGCTATCATGCACTGATCACGTGGCTGATCATGCACTGATCACGTAGCTATCATGCACTGATCACGTGACTGATCATGCACTGATCACGTGACTGATCATGCACTGATCACGTGGCTGATCATGCACTGATCACGTGACTGATCATGCACTGATCACGTGGCTGATCATGCACTGATCACGTGACTGATCATGCACTGATCACGTGGCTATCATGCACTGATCACGTGGCTGATCATGCACTGATCACGTGGCTGATCATACACTGTCACGTGACATATCATGCACTGATCACGTGGCATCATGCACTGATCACGTGGCTGATCATGCACTGCTCACGTAACTCATGCACTGATCACGTGGCTATCATGCACTGCTCACGTGGCTGATCATGCAATGATCACGTAGCAACCATGTACTGGTCACGTGACTGATCATGCACTGATCACGTGACTGATCATGCACTGATCACGTGGCTGATCATGCACTGATCACGTGATGATCATGCACTGATCACGTGGCTATCATGCACTGATCACGTGGCTGATCATGCACTGATCACGTGACTGATCATGCACTGATCACGTGGCTGATCATGCACTGATCACGTAACTGATCATGCACTGATCACGTGGCTATCATGCACTGATCACGTGGCTGATCATGCACTGATCACGTGGCTGATCACACACCTGTCACGTGACTATCATGCACTGATCACGTGGCACTCATGCACTGATCACGTGGCTGATCATACACTGATCACGTAACTCATGCACTCATCACGTGGCTATCATGCACTGATCACGTGGCTGATCATGCAATGATCACGTAGCTACCATATACTGGTCACGTGACTGATCATGCACTGATCACGTAAATGATCATGCACTGATCACGTGACTGATCATGCACTGATCACGTGACTGATCATGCACTGATCACGTGGCTATCATGCACTGATCACGTGGCTGATCATGCACTGATCACGTAGCAACCATGTACTGATCACGTGACTGATCATGCACTGATCACGTAATTGATCATGCACTGATCACGTGGCTGATCATGCACTGATCACGTGGCTGATCACACATGATCACGTGACTGATCATGCACTGATCACGTGGCTATCATGCACTGATCACGTGGCTGATCACACACGTATCACGTGACTGATCATGCACTGATCACGTGGCTATCATGCACTGATCACGTGGCTATCATGCACTGATCACGTGGCTGATCATGCACTGATCACGTAACTGATCATGCACTGATCACGTGGCTGATCACACATGTATCACGTGGCTGATCATGCACTGATCACGTGGATATCATGCACTGATCACGTGGCTGATCACACTGATCACGTGACTGATCATGCACTGATCACGTGGCTATCATGCACTGATCACGTGGCTATCATGCACTGATCACGTGGCTGATCATGCACTGATCACGTAGCTACCATGCACTGATCACGTGACTGATCATGCACTGATCACGTGATTGATCATGCACTGATCACGTGGCTGATCATGCACTGATCACGTGGCTGATCATGCACTGATCACGTAACTGATCATGCACTGATCACGTGACTGATCATGCACTGATCACGTGGCTATCATGCACTGATCACGTGGCTGATCATGCACTGATCACGTGACTGATCATGCACTGATCACGTGGCTGATCATGCACTGATCACGTGACTGATCATGCACTGATCACGTGACTGATCATGCACTGATCACGTGGCTATCATGCACTGATCACGTGGCTGATCATGCATGATCACGTAGCTACCATGCACTGATCACGTGACTGATCATGCACTGATCACGTGACTGATCATGCACTGATCACGTGGCTGATCATGCACTGATCACGTGGCTGATCATGCACTGATCACGTGACTGATCATGCACTGATCACGTCTATCATGCACTGATCACGTGACTATCATGCACTGATCACGTGACTGATCATGCACTGATCACGTGTCTGATCATGCACTGATCACGTGGCTATCATGCACTGCTCACGTGGCTGATCATGCATGATCACGCAGCTACCATGTACTGGTCACATGACTGATCATGCACTGATCACGTGACTGATCATGCAGTGATCACGTGGCTATCATGCACTACTCACGTGGCTGATCATGCAATGAACATGTAGCTACCATGTACAGGTCACGTGAATGATCATACACCCATCAGGTGACTGATCATGCACTGATCACGTGGCTATCATGCACTGATCACGAGACTGATCATGCACTGATCACGTCTATATCATGCACTGATCACATGACTGCCCATGCACTGATCACGTGGATGATCATACACTAATCTTGTGACAGATCATGCACTGATCACGTGGCTGATCATGCACTGATACCGTGACTGAGCATGGACTGATCACATGACTATCATGTAGTGATCACGTGACTTAATGGCGCTGATCATGTGACTGATCATGCGCTGATCATGTTTGCTATCATACACTGATCATGTGCCTCTGGAGGCAATAAACAAAGAGCTGAGTAGGCACGAATCAAACAGTCAGCAGGCAATAATCATGGAACTCAGGTGTGAGGAATCATGCTGCTCAGCTGGCAATAATCAAGCAGCTGAGCAGGCAGGAATTACGCAGCACAGCTGGCAATTGTCAAGCAGATGACAGGCAGGAATCGTGCAGCTCAGCTGGCAATTGTCAAGCAGATGAGCAGACAGTAATCACGCAGCTCAGCAGGCCCAGATCACGTGACTGAGCATGCACTGTTCACGTGGCTGATCATACACTGATCACGTGATGATCATGCACTGATCACGTGGATATCATGCACTGATCACGTGGCTGATCATACACTGTTCACGTGTCTGACCATGCACTGATCACGTGGCTGATCATACACTGCTCACGTAACTGATCATGCACTGATCACGTGGCTATCATGCACTGATCACGTGGCTGAACATGCACTGTTCACGTGGCTGATCACACACCTGTCACGTGACATATCATGCACTGATCACGTGGCACTCATGCACTGATCACGTGGCTGATCATACTCTGCTCACGTAACTCATGCACACATCACGTGGCTATCATGCACTGCTCACGTGGCTCGTCATGGAATGATCACGTAGCAACCATATACTGGTCACGTGACTGATCATGCAAAGATCACGTAAATGATCATGCACTGTTCACGTGACTGATCATGTACTGATCACGTGACTGATCATGCACTGATCACGTGGCTATCATGCTCTGCTCACGTGACTCATGCACTGATCACGTGGCTATCATGCACTGATCACGTGGCTGATCATGCACTGATCACGTAGCAACCATGCACTGATCACGTGACTGATCATGCACTGATCACGTGACTGATCATGCACTGATCACGTGGCTGATCATGCACTGATCACGTGCTGATCATGCACTGATCACGTGGATATCATGCACTGATCACGTGGCTGATCATGCACTGATCACGTGACTGATCATGCACTGATCACGTGGCTGATCATGCACTGATCACGTAACTGATCATGCACTGATCACGTGGCTATCATGCACTGATCACGTGGCTGATCATGCACTGATCACGTGGCTGATCATGCACTGATCACGTGACTATCATGCACTGATCACGTGGCATCATGCACTGATCACGTGGCTGATCATACACTGATCACGTAACTCATGCACAGATCACGTGGCTATCATGCACTGATCACGTGGCTGTCATGCAATGATCACGTAGCTACCATATACTGGTCACGTGACTGATCATGCACTGATCACGTGAATGATCATGCACTGATCACGTGACTGATCATGCACTGATCACGTGACTGATCATGCACTGATCACGTGGCTATCATGCACTGATCACGTGGCTGATCATGCACTGATCACGTAGCTACCATGTACTGTCACGTGACTGATCATGCACTGATCACGTGATTGATCATGCACTGATCACGTGGCTGATCATGCACTGATCACGTGGCTGATCACACACTGATCACGTGACTGATCATGCACTGATCACGTGGCTGATCATGCACTGATCACGTGGCTGATCATGCACTGATCACGTGGCTATCATGCACTGATCACGTGGCTGATCATGCACTGATCACGTAGCTATCATGCACTGATCACGTGACTGATCATGCACTGATCACGTAATTGATCATGCACTGATCACGTGGCTGATCATGCACTGATCACGTGGCTGATCACACTGATCACGTGACTGATCATGCACTGATCACGTGACTGATCATGCACTGATCACGTGGCTATCATGCACTGATCACGTGGATATCATGCACTGATCACGTGGCTGATCACACACGTATCACGTGACTGATCATGCACTGATCACGTGGCTATCATGCACTGATCACGTGGCTATCATGCACTGATCACGTGGCTGATCATGCAATGATCACGGAGCTGCCATGCACTGATCACGTGACTGATCATGCACTGATCACGTAATTGATCATGCACTGATCACGTGACTGATCATGCACTGATCACGTGACTGATCATGCACTGATCACGTGACTGATCATGCACTGATCACGTGGCTATCATGCACTGATCACGTGGCTGATCATGCACTGATCACGCAGCTACCATGTACTGTCACATGACTGATCATGCACTGATCACGTAATTGATCATGCACTGATCACGTGGCTTATCATGCACTGATCATGTGACTGATCATGTGCTGATCATGTTTGGTGTCATACACTGATCATGTGCCTATGGAGGCAATGAACATAGAGCTGAGTAGGCAGGAATCAGTCAGCAGGCTATAATCATGTAACTCACCTCTGAGAAATCATGCTGCTCAGCTGGCAATAATCAAGTAGATGAGCAGGCAGGAATTACGCAGCACAGGTGGCAATTGTCAAGCAGATGACAGGCAGGAATCGTGCAGCTCAGCTGGCAATTGTCAAGCAGATGAGCAGACAGTAATCACGCAGCTCAGCAGGCCCTGATCACGTGACTGAGCATGCACTGATCACGTGGCTGATCACACACTGATCACGTGACTGATCATGCACTGATCACGTGACTGATCATGCACTGATCACGTGGCTATCATGCACTGATCACGTGGCTGGACATGCACTGATCACGTGGCTGATCATGCACTGATCACGTGGCTGATCATGCACTGATCACGTGACTGATCATGCACTGATCACGTGGCTGATCATGCACTGATCACGTGGCTATCATGCACTGATCACGTGGCTGATCATGCACTGATCACGCAGCTACCATGCACTGATCACGTGACTGATCATGCACTGATCACGTGACTGATCATGCACTGATCACGTGTCTGATCATGCACTGATCACGTGGCTATCATGCACTGCTCACGTGGCTGATCATGCATGATCACGCAGCTACCATGTACTGGTCACATGACTGATCATGCACTGATCACGTGACTGATCATGCAGTGATCACGTGGCTATCATGCACTACTCACGTGGCTGATCATGCAATGATCATGTAGCTACCATGTACAGGTCACGTGAATGATCATACACCCATCAGGTGACTGATCATGCACTGATCACGTGGCTATCATGCACTGATCACGAGACTGTTCATGCACTGTTCACGTCTATATCATGCACTGATCACATGACTGCCCATGCACTGATCACGTGGTTGATCATACACTAATCTTGTGACAGATCATGCACTGATCACGTGGCTGATCATGCACTGATACCGTGACTGAGCATGGACTGATCACATGACTATCATGTAGTGATCACGTGACTTAATGGCGCTGATCATGTGACTGATCATGCGCTGATCATGTTTGCTATCATACACTGATCATGTGCCTCTGGAGGCAATAAACAAAGAGCTGACTATGCACGAATCAAACAGTCAGCAGGCAATAATCATGGAACTCAGGTGTGAGGAATCATGCTGCTCAGCTGGCAATAATCAAGCAGCTGAGCAGGCAGGAATTACGCAGCACAGCTGGCAATTGTCAAGCAGATGACAGGCAGGAATCGTGCAGCTCAGCTGGCAATTGTCAAGCAGATGAGCAGACAGTAATCACGCAGCTCAGCAGGCCCAGATCACGGGACTGAGCATGCACTGTTCACGTGGCTGATCATACACTGATCACGTGATGATCATGCACTGATCACTTGGATATCATGCACTGATCACGTGGCTGATCATACACTGTTCACGTGTCTGACCATGCACTGATCACGTGGCTGATCATACACTGCTCACGTAACTGATCATGCACTGATCACGTGGCTATCATGCACTGATCACGTGGCTGAACATGCACTGTTCACGTGGCTGATCACACACCTGTCACGTGACATATCATGCACTGATCACGTGGCACTCATGCACTGATCACGTGGCTGATCATACTCTGCTCACGTAACTCATGCACACATCACGTGGCTATCATGCACTGCTCACGTGGCTCGTCATGGAATGATCACGTAGCAACCATATACTGGTCACGTGACTGATCATGCAAAGATCACGTAAATGATCATGCACTGGTCACGTGACTGATCATGTACTGATCACGTGACTGATCATGCACTGATCACGTGGCTATCATGCTCTGCTCACGTGGCTGATCATGCAATGATCACGTAGCAACCATGTACTGGTCACGTGACTGATCATGCACTGATCACGTAATTGATCCTGCACTGATCATGTGGCTCATCATGCACTGATCACGTGGCTGATCACACATGTATCACGTGACTGATCATGCACTGATCACGTGGCTCTCATGCACTGATCACGTGGCTGTCATGCACTGATCACGTGGATATCATGCACTGATCACGTGGCTGATCACACACGTATCACATGACTGATCATGCACTGATCACGTGGCTATCATGCACTGATCACGTGGCTATCATGCACTGATCACGTGGCTGATCATGCAATGATCACGTAGCTACCATGTACTGGTCACGTGACTGATCATGCACTGATCACGTAATTGATCATGCACTGATCACGTGGCTGATCATGCACTGATCACGTGGCTGATCATGCACTGATCACATGACTGATCATGCACTGATCACGTGACTGATCATGCACTGATCACGTGGCTATCATGCACTGATCACGTGGCTGATCATGCACTGATCACGTGCCTGATCATGCACTGATCACGTGGCTGATCATGCACTGATCACGTGGCTGATCATGCACTGATCACGTGACTGATCATGCACTGATCACGTGGCTGATCATGCACTGATCACGTGACTGATCATGCACTGATCACGTGGCTATCATGCACTGATCACGTGGCTGATCATGCACTGATCACGTAGCTACCATGTACTGATCACGTGACTGATCATGCACTGATCACGTAATTGATCATGCACTGATCACGTGGCTGATCATGCACTGATCACGTGGCTGATCACACATGATCACGTGACTGATCATGCACTGATCACGTGGCTATCATGCACTGATCACGTGGCTATCATGCACTGATCACGTGGCTGATCATGCACTGATCACGTGACTGATCATGCACTGATCACGTGACTGATCATGCACTGATCACGTGGCTATCATGCACTGATCACGTGGCTGATCATGCATGATCACGCAGCTACCATGTACTGGTCACGTGACTGATCATGCACTGATCACGTGGCTGATCATGCACTGATCACGTGGCTGATCATGCACTGATCACGTGACTGATCATGCACTGATCACGTCTATATCATGCACTGATCACATGACTGCCCATGCACTGATCACGTGGATGATCATACACTAATCATGTGACAGATCATGCACTGATCACGTGGCTGATCATGCACTGATACCGTGACTGAGCATGGACTGATCACATGACTATCATGTAGTGATCACGTGACTTAATGGCGCTGATCATGTGACTGATCATGCGCTGATCATGTTTGCTATCATACACTGATCATGTGCCTCTGGAGGCAATAAACAAAGAGCTGAGTAGGCACGAATCAAACAGTCAGCAGGCAATAATCATGGAACTCAGGTGTGAGGAATCATGCTGCTCAGCTGGCAATAATCAAGCAGCTGAGCAGGCAGGAATTATGCAGCACAGCTGGCAATTGTCAAGCAGATGACAGGCAGGAATCGTGCAGCTCAGCTGGCAATTGTCAAGCAGATGAGCAGACAGTAATCACGCAGCTCAGCAGGCCCAGATCACGTGACTGAGCATGCACTGTTCACGTGGCTGATCATACACTGATCACGTGATGATCATGCACTGATCACGTGGATATCATGCACTGATCACGTGGCTGATCATACACTGTTCACGTGTCTGACCATGCACTGATCACGTGGCTGATCATACACTGCTCACGTAACTGATCATGCACTGATCACGTGGCTATCATGCACTGATCACGTGGCTGAACATGCACTGTTCACGTGGCTGATCACACACTGTCACGTGACATATCATGCACTGATCACGTGGCACTCATGCACTGATCACGTGGCTGATCATACTCTGCTCACGTAACTCATGCACACATCACGTGGCTATCATGCACTGCTCACGTGGCTGATCATGCAATGATCACGTAGCAACCATGTACTGGTCACGTGACTGATCATGCACTGATCACGTAATTGATCATGCACTGATCACGTGGCTGATCATGCACTGATCACGTGATGATCATGCACTGATCACGTGGCTATCATGCACTGATCACGTGGCTGATCATGCACTGATCACGTGTCTGACCATGCACTGATCACGTGGCTGATCATGCACTGATCACGTAACTGATCATGCACTGATCACGTGGCTATCATGCACTGATCACGTGGCTGATCATGCACTGATCACGTGGCTGATCACACACTGTCACGTGACATATCATGCACTGATCACGTGGCATCATGCACTGATCACGTGGCTGATCATACACTGATCACGTAACTCATGCACACATCACGTGGCTATCATGCACTGATCACGTGGCTGTCATGCAATGATCACGTAGCTACCATATACTGGTCACGTGACTGATCATGCACTGATCACGTCAATGATCATGCACTGATCACGTGACTGATCATGCACTGATCACGTGACTGATCATGCACTGATCACGTGGCTATCATGCACTGATCACGTGGCTGATCATGCACTGATCACGTAGCAACCATGTACTGTCACGTGACTGATCATGCACTGATCACGTAATTGATCATGCACTGATCACGTGGCTCATCATGCACTGATCACGTGGCTGATCACACATGATCACGTGACTGATCATGCACTGATCACGTGGCTATCATGCACTGATCACGTGGCTATCATGCACTGATCACGTGGCTATCATGCACTGATCACGTGGCTGATCATGCACTGATCACGTGGCTACCATGCACTGATCACGTGACTGATCATGCACTGATCACGTAATTGATCATGCACTGATCACGTGGCTGATCATGCACTGATCACGTGGCTGATCACACTGATCACGTGACTGATCATGCACTGATCACGTGAATGATCATGCACTGATCACGTGGCTATCATGCACTGATCACGTGGCTATCATGCACTGATCACGTGGCTGATCACACACGTATCACGTGACTGATCATGCACTGATCACGTGGCTATCATGCACTGATCACGTGGCTATCATGCACTGATCACGTGGCTGATCATGCAATGATCACGGAGCTGCCATGCACTGGTCACGTGACTGATCATGCACTGATCACGTAATTGATCATGCACTGATCACGTGACTGATCATGCACTGATCACGTGACTGATCATGCACTGATCACGTGACTGATCATGCACTGATCACGTGGCTATCATGCACTGATCACGTGGCTGATCATGCACTGATCACGCAGCTACCATGTACTGTCACATGACTGATCATGCACTGATCACATAATTGATCATGCACTGATCACGTGGCTTATCATGCACTGATCATGTGACTGATCATGTGCTGATCATGTTTGGTGTCACACACTGATCATGTGCCTATGGAGGCAATGAACATAGAGCTGAGTAGGCAGGAATCAGTCAGCAGGCTATAATCATGTAACTCACCTCTGAGAAATCATGCTGCTCAGCTGGCAATAATCAAGTAGATGAGCAGGCAGGAATTACGCAGCACAGGTGGCAATTGTCAAGCAGATGACAGGCAGGAATCGTGCAGCTCAGCTGGCAATTGTCAAGCAGATGAGCAGACAGTAATCACGCAGCTCAGCAGGCCCTGATCACGTGACTGAGCATGCACTGTTCACGTGGCTGATCACACACTGATCACGTGACTGATCATGCACTGATCACGTGACTGATCATGCACTGATCACGTGGCTATCATGCACTGATCACGTGGCTGATCATGCACTGATCACGTGGCTGATCATGCACTGATCACGTGGCTGATCATGCACTGATCACGTGACTGATCATGCACTGATCACGTGGCTGATCATGCACTGATCACGTGGCTATCATGCACTGATCACGTGGCTGATCATGCACTGATCACGTGGCTATCATGCACTGATCACGTGACTGATCATGCACTGATCACGTGACTGATCATGCACTGATCACGTGTCTGATCATGCACTGATCACGTGGCTATCATGCACTGATCACGTGGCTGATCATGTCATGATCACGCAGCTATCATGTACTGATCACATGACTGATCATGCACTGATCACGTGGCTATCATGCACTACTCACGTGGCTGATCATGCAATGATCATGTAGCTACCATGTACAGGTCACGTGAATGATCATACACCCATCAGGTGACTGATCATGCACTGATCACGTGGCTATCATGCACTGATCACTAGACTGATCATGCACTGATCACGTCTATATCATGCACTGATCACATGACTGCCCATGCACTGATCACGTGGATGATCATACACTAATCATGTGACAGATCATGCACTGATCACGTGGCTGATCATGCACTGATACCGTGACTGAGCATGGACTGATCACATGACTATCATGTAGTGATCACGTGACTTAATGGCGCTGATCATGTGACTGATCATGCGCTGATCATGTTTGCTATCATACACTGATCATGTGCCTCTGGAGGCAATAAACAAAGAGCTGAGTAGGCACGAATCAAACAGTCAGCAGGCAATAATCATGGAACTCAGCTGTGAGGAATCATGCTGCTCAGCTGGCAATAATCAAGCAGCTGAGCAGGCAGGAATTACGCAGCACAGCTGGCAATTGTCAAGCAGATGACAGGCAGGAATCGTGCAGCTCAGCTGGCAATTGTCAAGCAGATGACAGGCAGGAATCGTGCAGCTCAGCTGGCAATTGTCACGCAGATGAGCAGACAGTAATCACGCAGCTCATCATGCACTGATCACGTGACTGATCATGCACTGATCACGTGGCTGATCATGCACTGATCACGTGATGATCATGCACTGATCACGTGGCTATCATGCACTGATCACGTGGCTGATCATGCACTGATCACGTGTCTGATCATGCACTGATCACGTGGCTGATCATGCACTGATCACGTAACTGATCATGCACTGATCACGTGGCTATCATGCACTGATCACGTGGCTGATCATGCACTGATCACGTAGCAATCATGCACTGATCACGTGACTGATCATGCACTGATCACGTAACTGATCATGCACTGATCACGTGGCTGATCATGCACTGATCACGTGGCTGATCACACACGATCACGTGACTGATAATGCACTGATCACGTGGCTATCATGCACTGATCACGTGGCTATCATGCACTGATCACGTGGCTGATCATGCACTGATCACGGAGCTGCCATGCACTGGTCACGTGACTGATCATGCACTGATCAGGTAATTGATCATGCACTGATCACGTGACTGATCATGCACAGATCACGTAACTGATCATGCAGAGATCACGTGATGATCATGCACTGATCACGTGGCTATCATGCACTGCTCACGTGGCTGATCATGCAATGATCACGCAGCTACCATGTACTTGTCACATGACTGATCATGCACTGATCACATAATTGATCATGCACTGATCACCTGGCTATCATCCATTGATCACGTGACTGATCATGCGCTGATCACGTGGTGTCACACACTGATCATGTGCCTATGAGGCAATGAACATAGAGCTGAGTGCAGAATCAAACAGTGGCAATAACCATGTAACTCACGTGTGAGAAATCATGCTGCTGAGCTGGCAAATCAAGCAGATGAGCATGCAGGAATTCGCAGCACAGCTGGCAATTGTCAGCAGCTGACAGGCAGAATCGTGCACTCAGCTGCAATTGTCAAGCAGATGAGCAGACAGTAATCACGCAGCTCAGCACCCATCACGTGACTGAGCATGCACTGCTCACGTGGCTGATCACACACCGATCACGTGATATCATGCACTGATCATGTGAATGATCATGCACTGATCACGTGGCTATCATGCACTGATCACGTGGCTGACATGCACTGATCACGTGCCTGATCATGCACTGATCACGTGGCTATCATGCACTGATCACGTGACTATCATGCACTGATCACGTGGCTATCATGCACTGGTCACGTGGCTGATCATGCACTGCTCACGTGACTGATCATGCCATGATCACGTAGCTCATCATGTACTGGTCACGTGACTGATCACACTGATCACGTGACTGATCATGCAGTGATCACGTGGCTATCATGCACTACTCACGTGGCTGATCATGCAATGATCATGTAGGTACCATGTACAGGTCACGTGGCTGATCATACACCCATCAGGTGACTGATCATGCACTGATCACGTGGCTATCATTCACTGATAATGTGGCTGATCAGGCAATGATCACGTAGCTACCATGTACTGGTCACGTGACTGATCATGCACTGATCACGTAATTGATCATGCACTGATCATGTGGCTGATCATGCACTGATCACGTGGCTGATCATACACTGATCACATAACTGATCATGCACTGATCACGTGACTGATCATGCACTGATCACGTGGCTATCATGCACTGATCACTTGGCTGGACATACACTGATCACGTGCCTGGTCATGCACTTATCACGTGGCTGATCATGCAGTGATCACGTGGCTGTCATGAACTACTCACGTGGCTGATCATGCAATGATTACGTAACTACCATGTACAGGTCACGTGAATGATCATACACCCATCAGGTGACTGATCATGCACTGATCACGTGGCTATCATGCACTGATCACGAGACTGATCATGCACTGTTCAGGTCTATATCATGCACTGATCACATGACTGCCCTGCACTGATCACGTGGATGATCATACACTAATCTTGTGACAGATCATGCACTGATCACGTGGCTGATCATGCACTGATACCGTGACTGAGCATGGACTGATCACATGACTATCATGCAGTGATCACGTGACTTAATGGCGCTGATCATGTGACTGATCATGCGCTGATCTTGTTTGCTATCATACACTGATCATGTGCCTCTGGAGGCAATAAACAAAGAGCTGAGTAGGCATGAATCAAACATTCAGCAGGCAATAATCATGGAACGCAGGTGTGAGGAATCATGCTGCTCAGCTGGCAATAATCAAGCAGCTGAGCAGGCAGAATTACGCAGCACAGCTGGCAATTGTCAAGCAGATGACAGGCAGGAATCGTGCAGCTCAGCTGGCAATTGTCAAGCAGATGAGCAGACAGTAATCACGCAGCTCAGCAGGCCCAGATCACGTGACTGAGCATGCACTGTTCACGTGGCTGATCATACACTGATCACGTGATGATCATGCACTGATCACTTGGATATCATGCACTGATCACGTGGCTGATCATACACTGTTCACGTGTCTGACCATGCACTGATCACGTGGCTGATCATACACTGCTCACGTAACTGATCATGCACTGATCACGTGGCTATCATGCTCTGCTCACGTGGCTGATCATGCAACGATCACGTAGCAACCATGGACTGGTCACGTGACTGATCATGCACTGATCACGTAATTGATCCTGCACTGATCACGTGGCTCATCACGCACTGATCACGTGGCTGATCACACATGTATCACGTGACTGACTATGCACTGATCACGTGGCTCTCATGCACTGATCACGTGGCTGATCATGCACTGATCACGTGACTGATCATGCACTGATCTCGTGTCTGATCATGCACTGATCACGTGGCTATCATGCACTGCTCACGTGGCTGATCATGCCATGATCACGAAGCTACCATGTACTGGTCACATGACTGATCATGCACTGATCACGTGACTGATCATGCAGTGATCACGTGGCGATCATGAACTACTCACGTGGCTGATCATGCAATGATCACGGGACTGATCATGCACTGTTCACGTCTATATCATGCACTGATAACATGACTGCCGTGCACTGATCACGTGGATGATCATTCACTAATCTTGTGACAGATCATGCACTGATCACGTGGCTGATCATGCACTGATCACGTGGCACTCATGCACTGATCACGTGGCTGATCGTACTCCGCTCACGTAACTGATCATGCACATCACGTGGCTATCATGCACTGCTCACGTGGCTGATCATGCGATGATCACGCAGCTACCATGTACTGGTCACATGACTGATCATGCACTGATCACGTGACTGATCATGCAGTGATCACGTGGCTATCATGCACTACTCACGTGGCTGATCATGCAATGTTCATGTAACTACCAGGTACAGGTCCCGTGAATGATCATACACCCATCAGGTGACTGATCATGCACTGTTCACGTGGATGATCACACACCTGTCTGGTGACATATCATGCACAGATCACGTGGCACTCATGCACTGATCACGTGACTGATCATGCACTGATCTCGTGTCTGATCATGCACTGATCACGTGGCTATCATGCACTGCTCACGTGGCTGATCATGCGATGATCACGCAGCTACCTTGTACTGGTCACATGACTGATCATGCACTGATCACGTGACTGATCATGCAGTGATCACGTGGCTATCATGCACTACTCACGTGGCTGATCATGCAATGTTCATGTAACTACCAGGTACAGGTCCCGTGAATGATCATACACCCATCAGGTGACTGATCATGCACTGTTCACGTGGCTGATCACACACCTGTCTGGTGACATATCATGCACAGATCACGTGGCACTCATGCACTGATCACGTGACTGATCATGCACTGATCTCGTGTCTGATCATGCACTGATCACGTGGCTATCATGCACTGCTCACGTGGCTGATCATGCGATGATCACGCAGCTACCATGTACTGGTCACAAGACTGATCATGCACTGATCACGTGATTGATCATGCAGTGAGCACGTGGCTATCATGCACTATCACGTGGCTGATCATGCACTGATCATATGACAGATCATACACCCATCAGGTGACTATCATGCACTGATCACGTGGCTATCATGCACTGATCACGAGACTGATCATGCACTGATCACGTCTATATCTTGCACTGATCACATGACTGCCCATGCACTGATCACGTGGATGATCATACACTAATCATGTGACAGATCATGCACTGATCACTTGGATATCATGCACTGATCACGTGGCTATCATACACTGTTCACGTGTCTACCATGCACTGATCACGTGGCTGATCATACACTGCTCACGTAACTGATCATGCATTGATCACGTGACTGATCATGCACTGATCACGTGGCTATCATGCACTGATAACTTGGCTGGATATACACTGATCACGTGCCTGGTCATGCACTGATCACGTGGCTGATCATGCACTGAATACGTGGCTAACATGCACTGTTCACGTGGTTGATCACACACCTCTCACGTGACATATCATGCACTGATCACCTGGCACTCATGCACTGATCACGTGGCTGATCATACTCTGCTCACGAAACTCATCGTGCACACATCACGTGGCTATCATGCACTGCTTACGTGGTTCGTCATGGAATGATCACGAAGCTACATATACTGGTCACGTGACTGATCATGCACAGATCACGTAAATGATCATGCACTGTTCACGAGACTGAACGTGTACTGATCACGTGACTGATCATGCACTGATCACGTGGCTATCATGCTCTGCTCACGTGGCTGATCATGCAACGATCACGTAGCAACCATGTACTGGTCTCGTGACTGATCATGCACTGATCACGTAATTGATCCTGCACTGATTACCTGGCTCATCACGCACTGATCCGGTTGCTGATCACACACGTATCACGTGACTGATCATGTACAGATCACGTGACTATCATGAAGTGATCACGTGGCTATCCTACACTGATCACGTGGATATCATGCACTGATCAAGTGGCTGACCACACACGTATCACTTGACTGATCATGCACTGATCACGGGCTATCATGCACTGATCACGTGACTGATCATGCACAGATCACGTGACTGATCATGCACAGATCACGTGGCTATCATGCACTGCTCATGTGGCTGATCATGCAATGATCATACAGCTACCATGTACTAGTCACATGACTGATCATGCACTGATCAAATAATTGATCATGCACTGATCACCTGGCTTATCATGCATTGATCATATGACTGATCATGTACTGATCATGTTTGGCGTCACACACTGATCATGTGCCTCTGGAGGCAATGAACATAGAGCTGAGTAGGCAGGAATCAGTCAGCAGGCTATAATCATGGAACTCACCTCTGAGAAATCATGCTGCTCAGCTGGCAATAATCAAGTAGATGAGCAGGCAGGAATTACGCAGCACAGGTGGCAATTGTCAGGAGATGACAGGCAGGAATCGTGCAGCTCAGCTGGCAATTGTCAAGCAGATGAGCAGACAGTAATCACGCAGCTCAGCAGGCCTGATCACGTGACTGAGCATGCACTGTTCACGTGGCTGATAATACACTGATCACGTGATTGATCATGCACTGATCACGTGATTGATCATGCACTGATCACGTGGATATCATGCACTGATCACGTGGCTCATCATACACTGGTCACGTGACTGATCATGCACTGATCACATGGCTATCATGCACTGCTCCCGTGGCTGATCATGCATTGATCACGCAGCTACCATGTACTGGTCACATGACTGATCATGCACTGATCACGTAA
Source organism: Bos javanicus (assembly GCF_032452875.1). Classification (NCBI taxonomy): domain Eukaryota; kingdom Metazoa; phylum Chordata; class Mammalia; order Artiodactyla; family Bovidae; genus Bos; species Bos javanicus. Next base: position 49,278 of record NW_026894352.1, on the reverse strand, counting down.
TTGATCATGCACTGATCACCTGGCTTATCATGCATTGATCATGTGACTGATCATGTGCTGATCATGTTTGGTGTCACACACTGATCATGTGCCTATGGAGGCAATGAACATAGAGCTGAGTAGGCAGGAATCAGTCAGCAGGCTATAATCATGGAACTCTGCTCTGAGAAATCATGCTGCTGAGCTGGCAATAATCAAGTAGATGAGCAGGCAGGAATTACGCAGCACAGGTGGCAATTGTCAAACAGATGAGCAGACAGTAATCACGCATCTCAGCAGGCCCTGATCACGTGACTGAGCATGCACTGTTCACATGGCTGATCACACACCTATCACGTGACTGATCATGCACTTATCACGTGGCTTTCATGCACTGATCACGTGATTGCGCATGCATTGTTCACGTCATAGTATGCACTGATCACGTGGCTATCATGCCCTGATGACGTGGCTAATCATGCACTGATCATATGACTGATCATGCACTGATCACATAGCTATCTTGCACTGATCACTTGGCTGATCATACACTCATCACGGGACTGATTGTGCACTGATCAAGGCGCTATCATGCATTGATTACATGACTCCACATGCACTGATCACGTGGATGATCATGCACTGATCACGTGACTGACCATGCACTGATCACGTGACTGATCATGCACTGATCACGTGGCTATCATGCACTGATCACCTGGCTATCATGCACTGATCACGTGACTGATCATGCACTGATCACGAGTCTATCATGCACTGATCACTTGGCTGGACATACACTGATCACGTGCCTGGTCATGCACTGATCAGGTGGCGGATCATGCACTGATCACGTGACTGATCATGCACTGATCACGTGGCTATCATGCACTGATCACCTGGCTATAATGCACAGATCACGTGGCTGATCATGCACTGATCACGTGACTGATCATGCACTGATCACGAGTCTATCATGCACTGATCACTTGGCTGGACATACACTGATCACGAGACTGATCATGCACTGATCACGTGACTGATCATGCACTGATCACGTGGTTATCATGCACTGATCACATGGCTGGATATACACTGATCACGTGCCTGGTCATGCACTGATCACGTGGCTGATCATGCACTGATCACGTGACTGATCATGCACTGATCTCGTGTCTGATCATGCACTGATCACGTGGCTATCATGCACTTCTCACGTGTCTGATCATGTGATGATCACGCAGCTACCATGTACTGGTCACATGACTGATCATGCACTGATCACGTGACTGATCATGCAGTGATCACGTGGCTATCATGCACTACTCATGTGGCTGATCATGCATTGTTCATGTAACTACCAGGTACAGGTCACGTGAATGATCATACACCCATCAGGTGACTGATCATGCACTGATCACGTCTATATCATGCACTGATCACATGACTGCCCATGCACTGATCACGTGGATGATCATACACTAATCATGTGACAGATCATGCACTGATCACGTGGCTGATCATGCACTGACACTGTGACTGAGCATGGACTGATCACATGACTATCATGTAGTGATCACGTGACTTAATGGCTCTGATCATGTGACTGATCATGAGCTGATCATGTTTGCTATCATACACTGATCATGTGCCTCTGGAGGCAATAAACAAAGAGCTGAGTAGGCACGAATCAAACATTCAGCAGGCAATAATCATGGAACTCAGGTGTGAGGAATCATGCTGCTCAGCTGGCAATAATCAAGCAGCTGAGCAGGCAGAATTACGCAGCACAGCTGGCAATTGTCAAGCAGATGACAGGCAAGAATCATGCAGCACAGCTGGCAATTGTCAAGCAGATGAGCAGACAGTAATCACGCAGCTCAGCAGGCCCTGATCACGTGCCTGGTCATGCACTGATCACGTGGCTGATCATGCATTTATCATTTGGCTGATCATGCACAGATCACGTAAATGATCACGCACTGTTCACGTGACTGATCATGTAATGATCACATGATTGATCATGCACTGATCTCGTGGCTATCATGCACTGATCATGTGGCTGTCATGCACTGATCACGTGGATATCATGCACTGATCACGTGGCTGATTACACACGTATCACATGACTGATCATGCACTGATCACGTGGTTATCATGCACTGATCAAGTGGCTATCATGCACTGATCATGTGGCTGATCAGGCAATGATCACGTAGCTACCATGTACTGGTCACGTGACTGATCATGCACTGATCACGTAATTGATAATGCACTGATCATGTGGCTGATCATGCACTGATCACGTGGCTGATCATACACTGATCACATAACTGATCATGCACTGATCACGTGACTGATCATGCACTGATCACGTGGCTATCATGCACTGATCACTTGGCTGGACATACACTGATCACGTGCCTGGTCATGCACTGATCACGTGGCTGATCATGCACTGATCACGTGACTGATCATGCACTGATCTCGTGTCTGATCATGCACTGATCACGTGGCTATCATGCACTGCTCACGTGGCTGATCATGCCATGATCACGCAGCTACCATGTACTGGTCACATGACTGATCATGCACTGATCACGTGACTGATCATGCAGTGATCACGTGGCTATCATGAACTACTCACGTGACTGACCATGCACTGATCACGTGATGGATCCTTCACTGATCAGTTGGCTATCATGCACTTATTACTTGGCTGATCATACACTGATCACGTGACTGATAATGCACTGATCATCTGTCTATCGTGCACTCATTACCTGGCTATCGTGCACTGATCACGTGGTTGATCATACACTGATCACGAGACTGATCATGCACTGATCACGTCTATATCATGCACTGATTACATGACTGCCCATGCACTGATCACCGGATGATCATACACTGATCATGCGACAGATCATGCACTGATCACGTGGCTATCATGCACTGCTCACGCGGCTGTTCATGCAATGATCACGTAGCTACCATGTACTGGTCACGTGATGATCATGCACTGATCACGTAATTGATCATGCACTGATCAGGTGACTTATCATGCACTGTTAACGTTAGTGATCATGCACTGATCGCGAAACTGATCATGCACTGATCTCGTGGCTATGATGCACGGCTCATGTGGCTGATCATGCAATGATCACTAGCTACCATATACTGGTCACGTAACTGATCATGCACTGATCACATAATTGATCATGCACTGATCATGTGGCTGATCATGCACTGATCACGTGGCTGATCATCCACTGATCACGTGACTGATCATGCACTGATCACGAGACTGATCATGCACTGATCACGTGGCTATCATGCACTGATCACGTGGCTGGTCATTCACTGATCACGTGCCTGGTCATGCACAGATTACATGACTGATCATGCACTGAACACGTGACTGATCATGCACTGATCACGTGGCTATCATGCACTACTCACGTGGCTGATCATGCAATGATCATGTAGCTACCATGTACCGGTGAGGTGACTGATCATACACCCATCAGATGACGGATCATGCACTGATCACGTGGCTATCATGCACTGTTCACGTGGCTGATCATACACTGATCACCTGCCTGGTCATGCACAGATCACGTGACAAATCATGAACTGATCACATAGCTATCATGAACTGATCACCTGGCTGATCATGCACTGATCACGTGGCTGATCATGCACTGATACCGAGACTGAGCATGGACTGATCACATGACTATCATGTAGTGATCACGTGACTTAATGGCGCTGATCATGTGACTGATCATGCGCTGATCATGTTTGCTATCATACACTGATCTTGTGCCTCTGGAGGCAATTAACAAAGAGCTGAGTAGGCACGAATCAAACAGTCAGCTGGCAATAATCATGGAACTCAGCTGTGAGGACTCATGCTGCTCAGCTGGCAATAATCAAGCAGCTGAGCAGGCAGGAATTCGCAGCACAGCTGGCAATTGTCAAGCAGATGACAGGCAGGAATCGTGCAGCTCAGCTGGCAATTGTCAAGCAGATGAGCAGACAGTAATCACGCAGCTCAGCAGGCCCTAATCACGTGACTGAGCATGCACTGTTCACGTGGCTGATCATACACTGATCACGTGATGATCATGCACTGATACTTGGATATCATGCACTGATAACGTGGCTGATCATACACTGTTCACGTGTCTGACCATGCACTGATCACGTGGCTGATCATACACTGCTCACGTAACTGATCATGCACTGATCACGTGGCTATCATGCACTGATCACGTGGCTGAACATGCACTGTTCACGTGGCTGATCACACACCTGTCACGTGACATAACATGCACTGATCACGTGGCACTCATGCACTGATCACGTGGCTGATCATACTCTGCTCACGTAACTGATCATGCACACATCACGTGGCTATCATGCACTTCTCACGTGGCTCGTCATGGAATGATCACGTAACTACCATATACTGGTAACGTGACTGATCATGCACAGATCACGTAAATGATCATGCACTGTTCACGTGACTGATCATGTACTGATCACGTAACTGATCATGCACTGATCACGTGGCTATCATGCTCTGCTCACGTGGCTGATCATGCAACGATCACGTAGCAACCATGCACTGATCACGTAATTGATCCTGCACTGATTACGTGGCTCATCATGCACTGATCACGTGGCTGACCACACACGTATCACTTGACTGATCATGCACTGATCACGGGGCTATCATGCACTGATCACGTGACTGATCATGCACAGATCACGTGACTGATCATGCACAGATCACGTGGCTATCATGCACTGCTCATGTGGCTGATCATGCAATGATCATACAGCTACCATGTACTAGTCACATGACTGATCATGCACTGATCAAATAATTGATCATGCACTGATCACCTGGCTTATCATGCATTGATCATATGACTGATCATGTACTGATCATGTTTGGCGTCACACACTGATCATGTGCCTCTGGAGGCAATGAACATAGAGCTGAGTAGGCAGGAATCAGTCAGCAGGCTATAATCATGGAACTCACCTCTGAGAAATCATGCTGCTCAGCTGGCAATAATCAAGTAGATGAGCAGGCAGGAATTACGCAGCACAGGTGGCAATTGTCAGGAGATGACAGGCAGGAATCGTGCAGCTCAGCTGGCAATTGTCAAGCAGATGAGCAGACAGTAATCACGCAGCTCAGCAGGCCCTGATCACGTGACTGAGCATGCACTGTTCACGTGGCTGATAATACACTGATCACGTGATTGATCATGCACTGATCACGTGATTGATCATGCACTGATCACGTGGATATCATGCACTGATCACGTGGCTCATCATACACTGGTCACGTGACTGATCATGCACTGATCACATGGCTATCATGCACTGCTCACGTGGCTGATCATGCAATGATCACTCAGCTACCATGTACTGGTCACATGACTGATCATGCACTGATCACGTAATTGATCATGCACTGATCACCTGGCTTATCATGCATTGATCATGTGACTGATCATGTGCTGATCATGTTTGGTGTCACACACTGATCATGTGCCTCTGGAGGCAATGAACATAGAGCTGAGTAGGCAGGAATCAGTCAGCAGGCTATAATCATGGAACTCTGCTCTGAGAAATCATGCTGCTCAGCTGGCAATAATCAAATAGATGAGCAGGCAGGAATTACGCAGCACAGGTGGCAATTGTCAAACAGATGAGCAGACAGTAATCACGCATCTCAGCAGGCCCTGATCACGTGACTGAGCATGCACTGTTCACATGGCTGATCACACACCTATCACGTGACTGATCATGCACTTATCACGTGGCTTTCATGCACTGATCACGTGATTGCGCATGCATTGTTCACGTCATAGTATGCACTGATCACGTGGCTATCATGCCCTGATGACGTGGCTAATCATGCACTGATCATATGACTGATCATGCACTGATCACATAGCTATCTTGCACTGATCACTTGGCTGATCATACACTCAATTCGGGACTGATGGTGCACTGATCAAGGCGCTATCATGCATTGATTACATGACTCCACATGCACTGATCACGTGGATGATCATGCACTGATCACGTGACTGACCATGCACTGATCACGTGACTGATCATGCACTGATCACGTGGCTATCATGCACTGATCACCTGGCTATCATGCACTGATCACGTGACTGATCATGCACTGATCACGAGTCTATCATGCACTGATCACTTGGCTGGACATACACTGATCACGTGCCTGGTCATGCACTGATCAGGTGGCGGATCATGCACTGATCACGTGACTGATCATGCACTGATCACGTGGCTATCATGCACTGATCACCTGGCTATAATGCACAGATCACGTGGCTGATCATGCACTGATCACGTGACTGATCATGCACTGATCACGAGTCTATCATGCACTGATCACTTGGCTGGACATACACTGATCACGAGACTGATCATGCACAGATCACGTGACTGATCATGCACTGATCACGTGGTTATCATGCACTGATCACATGGCTGGATATACACTGATCACGTGCCTGGTCATGCACTGATCACGTGGCTGATCATGCACTGATCACGTGACTGATCATGCACTGATCTCGTGTCTGATCATGCACTGATCACGTGGCTATCATGCACTTCTCACGTGGCTGATCATGTGATGATCACGCAGCTACCATGTACTGGTCACATGATTGATCATGCACTGATCACGTGACTGATCATGCAGTGATCACGAGGCTATCATGCACTACTCACGTGGCTGATCATGCAATGTTCATGTAACTACCAGGTACAGGTCACGTGAATGATCATACACCCATCAGGTGACTGATCATGCACTGATCACGTCTATATCATGCACTGATCACATGACTGCCCATGCACTGATCACGTGGATGATCATACACTAATCATGTGACAGATCATGCACTGATCACGTGGCTGATCATGCACTGACACTGTGACTGAGCATGGACTGATCACATGACTATCATGTAGTGATCACGTGACTTAATGGCGCTGATCATGTGACTGATCATGAGCTGATCATGTTTGCTATCATACACTGATCATGTGCCTCTGGAGGCAATAAACAAAGAGCTGAGTAGGCACGAATCAAACGGTCAGCAGGCAATAATCATGGAACTCAGGTGTGAGGAATCATGCTGCTCAGCTGGCAAAATCAAGCAGCTGAGCAGGCAGGAATTACGCAGCACACCTGGCAATTGTCAAGCAGATGACAGGCAAGAATCATGCAGCACAGCTGGCAATTGTCAAGCAGATGAGCAGACAGTAATCACGCAGCTCAGCAGGCCCTGATCACGTGCCTGGTCATGCACTGATCACGTGGCTGATCATGCATTTATCATTTGGCTGATCATGCACAGATCACGTAAATGATCACGCACTGTTCACGTGACTGATCATGTAATGATCACGTGCTTGATCATGCACTGATCTCGTGGCTATCATGCACTGATCATGTGGCTGTCATGCACTGATCACGTGGATATCATGCACTGATCACGTGGCTGATTACACACGTATCACATGACTGATCATGCACTGATCACGTGGTTATCATGCACTGATCAAGGGGCTATCATGCACTGATCATGTGGCTGATCAGGCAATGATCACGTAGCTACCATGTACTGGTCACGTGACTGATCATGCACTGATCACGTAATTGATAATGCACTGATCATGTGGCTGATCATGCACTGATCACGTGGCTGATCATACACTGATCACATAACTGATCATGCACTGATCACGTGACTGATCATGCACTGATCACGTGGCTATCATGCACTGATCACTTGGCTGGACATACACTGATCACGTGCCTGGTCATGCACTGATCACGTGGCTGATCATGCACTGATCACGTGACTGATCATGCACTGATCTCGTGTCTGATCATGCACTGATCACGTGGCTATCATGCACTGCTCACGTGGCTGATCATGCCATGATCACGCAGCTACCATGTACTGGTCACATGACTGATCATGCACTGATCACGTGACTGATCATGCAGTGATCACGTGGCTATCAAGAACTACTCACGTGGCTGATCATGCAATGATCATGTAGCTACCATGTACAGGTCACGTGAATGATCATACACCCATCAGGTGACTGATCATGCACTGATCACGTGGCTATCATGCACTGATCACGAGACTTATCATGCACTGTTCACGTCTATATCATGCACTGATCACATGCCTGCCCGTGCACTGATCACATGGATGATCATACACTAATCTTGTGACAGATCATGCACTGATCACGTGGCTGATCATGCACTGATACCGTGACTGAGCATGGACTGATCACATGACTATCATGTAGTGATCACGTGACTTAATGGCGCTGATCATGTGACTGATCATGAGCTGATCATGTTTGCTATCATACACTGATCATGTGCCTCTGGAGGCAATAAACAAAGAGCTGAGTAGGCACGAATCAAACAGTCAGCAGGCAATAATCATGGAACTCAGCTGTGAGGAATCATGCTGCTCAGCTGGCAATAATCAAGCAGCTGAGCAGGCAGGAATTACGCAGCACAGCTGGCAATTGTCAAGCAGATGACAGGCAGGAATCGTGCAGCTCAGCTGGCAATTGTCAAGCAGATGAGCAGACAGTAATCACGCAGCTCAGCAGGCCCTGATCACATGACTGAGCATGCACTGTTCACATGGCTGATCATACACTGATCACGTGATGATCATGCACTGATCACTTGGATATCATGCACTGATCACGTGGCTGATCATACACTGTTCACGTGTCTGCCCATGCTCTGCTCACGTGGCTGATCATACACTGCTCACGTAACTGATCATGCACTGATCACGTGGCTATCATGCACTGATCACGTGGCTGAACATGCACTGTTCACGTGGCTGATCACACACCTGTCACGTGACATATCATGCACTGATCACGTGGCACTCATGCACTGATCACGTGGCTGATCATACTCTGCTCACGAAACTCATCATGCACACATCACGTTTCTATCATGCACTGCTCACGTGGCTCGTCATGGAATGATCACCTAGCTACCCTATACTGGTCACGTGACTGATCTAGCACAGATCACGTAAATGATCATGCACTGTACACGTGACTGATCATGTACTGATCACGTGACTGATCATGAACTGATCACGTGGCTGATCATGCACTGATCACGTAATTGATCATGCACTTATCATTTGGCTGATCATGCACTGATCACGTGGCTGATCATACACTGATCACGTGACTGATCATGCACTGATCACGTGACTGATCATGCACTGATCACGTGGCTATCATGCACTGATCCCTTGGCTGGTCATACACTGATCACATGACTGATCATGCACTCTTCACGTGACTGATCATGTACTGATCACGTGACTGATCATGCACTGATCACGTAATTGATCATGCACTGATCACGTGGCTGATCATGCAATGATCACGTGACTGACCATTCACTGATCACGTGATGGATCCTTCACTGATTAGTTGGCTATCATGCACTTATTACTTGGCTGATCATACACTGATCACGTGACTGATAATGCACTGATCATCTGGCTATCGTGCACTCATTACCTGGCTATCGTGCACTGATCACGTGGTTGATCATACACTGATCACGAGACTGATCATGCACTGATCACGTCTATATCATGCACTGATTACATGACTGCCCATGCACTGATCACCCGGATGATCATACACTGATCATGCGACAGATCATGCACTGATCACGTGGCTGATCATCCACTGATCACTTGACTGATCATGCACTGATCACGAGACTGATCATGCACTGATCACGTGGCTATCATGCACTGATCACGTGGCTGGTCATACACTGATCACGTGCATGGTCATGCACAGATTACATGACTGATCATGCACTGAACACGTGACTGATCATGCACTGATCACGTGGCTATCATGCACTACTCACGTGGCTGATCATGCAATGATCATGTAGCTACCATGTACCGGTGAGGTGACTGATCATACACCCATCAGATGAAGGATCATGCACTGATCACGTGGCTATCATGCACTGTTCACGTGGCTGATCATACACTGATCACCTGCCTGGTCATGCACAGATCACGTGACAAATCATGAACTGATCACATAGCTATCATGAACTGATCACCTGGCTGATCATGCACTGATCACCTGGCTGATCATGCACTGATACCGTGACTGAGCATGGACTGATCACATGACTATCATGTAGTGATAACGTGACTTAATGGCGCTGATCATGTGACTGATCATGCGCTGATCATGTTTGCTATCATACACTGATCTTGTGCCTCTGGAGGCAATAAACAAAGAGCTGAGTAGGCACGAATCAAACAGTCAGCAGGCAATAATCATGGAACTCAGCTGTGAGGACTCATGCTGCTCAGCTGGCAATAATCAAGCAGCTGAGCATGCAGGAATTACGCAGCACAGCTGGCAATTGTCAAGCAGATGACAGGCAGGAATCGTGCAGCTCAGCTGGCAATTGTCAAGCAGATGAGCAGACAGTAATCACGCAGCTCAGCAGGCCCTAATCACGTGACTGAGCATGCACTGTTCACGTGGCTGATCATACACTGATCACGTGATGATCATGCACTGATACTTGGATATCATGCACTGATAACGTGGCTGATCATACACTGTTCACGTGTCTGACCATGCACTGATCACGTGGCTGATCATACACTGCTCACGTAACTGATCATGCACTGATCACGTGGCTATCATGCACTGATCACGTGGCTGAACATGCACTGTTCACGTGGCTGATCACACACCTGTCACCTGACATAACATGCACTGATCACGTGGCACTCATGCACTGATCACGTGGCTGATCATACTCTGCTCACGTAACTGATCATGCACACATCACCTGGCTATCATGCACTGCTCATGTGGCTCGTCATGGAATGATCACGTAACTACCATATACTGGTAACGTGACTGATCATGCACAGATCACGTAAATGATCATGCACTGTTCACGTGACTGATCATGTACTGATCACGTGACTGATCATGCACTGATCACGTGGCTATCATGCTCTGCTCACGTGGCTGATCATGCAACGATCACGTAGCAACCATGCACTGATCACGTAATTGATCCTGCACTGATTACATGGCTCATCATGCACTGATCACGTGGCTGATCACACATGTATCACGTGACAGATCATGCACTGATCACGGGGCTCTCATGCACTGATCACGCGGCTGTCATGCACTGATCACGTGGATATCATGCACTGATAACGTGGCTGATCACACACGTATCACGTGACTGATCATGCACTGATCACGTGGTTATCATGCACTGATCACGTGGCTTATCAGGCAATGATCACGTAGCTACCATGTACTGGTCACTTGACTGATCATGCACTGATCACGTAATTGATCTTGCACTGATCACGTGACTGATCATGCACTGATCACGTGGCTATCATGCACTGATCACTTGGCTGGTCATACACTGATCACGTGCCTGGTAATGCACAGATTACATGACTGATCATGCACTGAACACGTGACTGATCATGCAGTGATCACGTGGCTATCATGCACTACTCACGTGGCTGATCATGCAATGATCATGTAGCTACCACGTACCGGTGAGGTGACTGATCATACACCCATCAGGTGACGGATCATGCACTGATCACGTGGCTATCATGCACTGTTCACGTGGCTGATCATACACTGATCACCTGCCTGGTCATGCACAGATCACGTGACAAATCATGAACTGATCACATAGCTATCATGAACTGATCACCTGGCTGATCATGCACTGATCACGTGGCTGATCATGCACTGATACCGTGACTGAGCATGGACTGATCACATGACTATCATGTAGTGATCACATGACTTAATGGCTCTGATCATGTGACTGATCATGCGCTGATCATGTTTGCTATCATACACTGATCATGTGCCTCTGGAGGCAATAAACAAAGAGCTGAGTAGGCACGAATCAAACAGTCAGCAGGCAATAATCATGGAACTCAGCTGTGAGGACTCATGCTGCTCAGCTGGCAATAATCAAGCAGCTGAGCAGGCAGGAATTACGCAGCACAGCTGGCAATTGTCAAGCAGATGACAGGCAGGAATCGTGCAGCTCAGCTGGCAATTGTCAAGCAGATGAGCAGACAGTAATCACGCAGCTCAGCAGGCCCTAATCACGTGACTGAACATGCACTGTTCACGTGGCTGATCATACACTGATCACGTGATGATCATGCACTGATACTTGGATATCATGCAGTGATAACGTGGCTGATCATACACTGTTCTCGTGTCTGACCATGCACTGATCAAGTGGCTGATCATACACTGCTCACGTAACTGATCATGCACTGATCACGTGGCTATCATGCACTGATCACGTGGCTGAACATGCACTGTTCACGTGGCTGATCACACAGCCTGTCACGTGACATAACATGCACTGATCACGTGGCACTCATGCACTGATCACGTGGCTGATCATACTCTGCTCACGTAACTGATCATGCACACATCACGTGGCTATCATGCACTTCTCACAAGGCTCGTCATGGAATGATCACGTAACTACCATATACTGGTAACGTGACTGATCATGCACAGATCACGTAAATGATCATGCACTGTTCACGTGACTGATCATGTATTGATCACGTGGCTATAATGCACTGATCACGTGGCTGATCAGGCAATGATCACGTAACTACCATGTACTGGTCACGTGACTGATCATGCACTGATCACGTAATTGATCATGCACTGATCATGTGGCTGATCATGCACTGATCACGTGGCTGATCATACTCTGATCACGTGACTGATCATGCACTGATCTCGTGGCTGATCATGCACTGATCACGTGACTGATCATGCACTGATCTCGTGTCTGATCATACTCTGATCACGTGACTGATCATGCACTGATCACGTGGCTATCATGCACTGCTCACGTGGCTGATCATGCGATGATCACGCAGCTACCATGTAGTGGTCACATGACTGAACATGCACTGATCACGTGACTGATCATGCAGTGATCACGTGGCTATCATGCACTACTCACGTGGCTGATCATGCAATGATCATGTAGCTACCATGTACCGGTCAGGTGACTGATCATACACTCATCAGGTGACGGATCGTGCACTGATCACGTGTCTATCATGCACTGTTCACGTGGCTGATCATAGACTGATCACCTGCCTGGTCATGCACAGATCACGTGACAAATCATGAACTGATCACATAGCTATCATGAACTGATCACCTGGCTGATCATGCACTGATCACGTGGCTGATCATTCACTGATACCGTGACTCAGCATGGACTGATCACATGACTATCATGTAGTGATCACGTGACTTAATGGCTCTGATCATGTGACTGATCATGCGCTGATCATGTTTGCTATCAAACACTGATCGTGTGCCTCTGGAGGCAATAAACAAAGAGCTGAGTAGGCACGAATCAAACAGTCAGCAGGCAATAATCAAGGAACTCAGCTGTGAGGAATCATGCTGCTCAGCTGGCAATAATCAAGCAGCTGAGCAGGCAGGAATTACGCAGCACAGCTGGCAATTGTCAAGCAGATGACAGGCAGGAATCGTTCAGCTCAGCTGGCAATTGTCAAGCAGATGAGCAGATAGTAATCACGCAGCTCAGCAGGCCCAGATCACGTGACTGAGCATGCACTGCTCACGTGGCTGATCATACACTGCTCACGTAACTGATCATGCACTGATCACTTGGATATCATGCACTGATCACGTGGCTGATCATACTCTGCTCACGTAACTCATCATGTACACATCACGTGGCTATCATGCACTGCTCACGTGGCTCGTCATGGAACGATCACATAGCTACCATATACTGGTCACGTGACTGATCATGCACAGATCACGTAAATGATCATGCACTGTTCACGTGACTGATCATGTACTGATCACGTGACTGATCATGCACTGAACACTTGGCTATCATGCTCTGCTCACGTGGCTGATCATGCAACGATCACGTAGCAACCATGTACTGGTCAGGTGACTGATCATGCACTGATCACATAATTGATCCTGCACTGATCACGTGGATCATCATGCACAGATCACGTGGCTGATCACACATGTATCACGTGACTGATCATGCACTGATCACGTGGCTCTCATGCACTGATCACGTGGCTATCATGCACTGATCACGTGGATATCATGCACTGATCACGTGGCTGATCACACACGTATCACATGACTGATCTTGCACTGATCACGTGGATATCATGCACTGATCACGTGGCTGATCACACCCGTATCACGTGACTGATCATGCACTGATCACGTGAATGATCATGCACTGCTCACGTGGCTGATCATGCAATGATCACACAGCTACCATGTACTGGTCACATGACTGATCATGCACTGATCACATAATTGATCATGCACTGATCACCTGGCTTATCATGCATTGATCATGTGACTGATCATGTGCTGATCATGTTTGGTGTCACACACTGATCATGTGCCTCTGGAGGCAATGAACATAGAGCTGAGTAAGCAGGAATCAGTCAGCAGGCTATAATCATGGAACTCAGCTCTGAGAAATCATGCTGCTCAGCTGGCAATAATCAAGTAGATGAGCAGGCAGGAATTACGCAGCACAGGTGGTAATTGTCAAGGAGATGACAGGCAGGAATCGTGCAGATCAGCTGGAAATTGTCAAGCAGATGAGCAGACAGTAATCACGCAGCTCAGCAGGCCCTGATCACGTGACTGAGCATGCACTGTTCACATGGCAGATCACACACCTATCACGTGACTGATCATGCACTGATCATGTGACTGATCATGCACTGATCACGTAGCTATCTTGCACTGATCACTTGGCTGATCATACACTCATCACGGGACTGATCGTGCACTGATCACGGCGCTATCATGCATTGACTACATGACTCCACATGCACTGATCACGTGGATGATCATGCACTGATGACGTGATTGATCATGAACTGATCACGTGGCTGATCATGTACTGATCACGTGGCTGATCATGGACTGATCACATGCCTAACATGTAGTGATCACGTGACTTAATGGCTCTGATCATGTGACTGACCATCCGCTGATCATGTTTGCTATCATACACTGATCATGTGCCTCTGGAGGCAATAAACAAAGAGCTGAGTAGGCACGAATCAAACAGTCAGCAGGCAATAATCATGGAACTCAGCTGTGAGGAATCATGCTGCTCAGCTGGCAATAATCAAGCAGCTGAGCAGGCAGGAATTACGCAGCACAGCTGGCAATTGTGAAGCAGATGACAGGCAGGAATCGTGCAGCTCAGCTGGCAATTGTCAAGCAGATGAGCAGACAGTAATCACGCAGCTCAGCAGGCCCTGATCACGTGACTGAGCATGCACTGTTCACTTGGCTGATCATACACTGATCACGTGGCTATCATGCACTGATCACGAGACTGATCATGCACTGATCACGTCTATATCATGCACTGATCACATGACTACCCATGCACTGATCACGTGGGTGATCATACACTAATCATGTGACAGATCATGCACTGATCACCTGGCTGATCATGCACTGATAATGTGACTGAGCATGGACTGATCACATGACTATCATGTAGTGATCACGTGACTTAATGGCGCTGATCATGTGACTGATCATGCGCTGATCATGTTTGCTATCATACACTGATCATGTGCCTCTGGAGGCAATAAACAAAGAGCTCAGTAGGCACGAATCATACAGTCAGCAGGCAATAATCATGGAACTCAGGTGTGAGGAATCATGCTGCTCAGCTGGCAATAATCAAGCAGCTGAGCAGGCAGGAATTACGCAGCACAGCTGGCAATTGTCAAGCAGATGACAGGCAGGAATCGTGCAGCTCAGCTGGCAATTGTCAAGCAGATGAGCAGACAGTAATCACGCAGCTCAGCAGGCCCTGATCACGTGACTGAGCATGCACTGTTCACGTGGCTGATCATACACTGTTCACGTGTCTGACCATGCACTGATCACGTGGCTGATCATACTCTGCTCACGTAACTGATCATGCACTGATCACGTGGCTATCATGCACTGAATACGTGGCTGAACATGCACTGTTCACGTGGCTGATCACACACCTGTCACGTGACATATCATGCACTGATTACGTGGCACTCATGCACTGATCACGTGGCTGATCATACTCTGCTCACGTACCTCATCATGCCCACATCACGTTTCTATCATGCACTGCTCACGTGGCTCGTCATGGAATGATCACGTAGCTACCATATACTGGTCACGTGACTGATAATGCACAGATCACGTAAATGATCATGCACTGTTCACGTGACTGATCATGTACTGATCACGTGACTGATCATGCACTGATCACGTGGCTGATCATGCACTGATCACGTAATTGATCATGCACTTATCATTTGGCTTTTCATGCACTGATCACGTGGCTGATCATACACTGATCACGTGACTGATCATGCACTGATCACGTGACTGATCATGCACTGATCACGTGGCTATCATGCACTGATCACTTGGCTGGTCATACACTGATCACATGACTGATCATGCACTGTTCAGGTGACTGATCATGTACAGAGCACGTGAATAATCATGAAGTGATCACGTGGCTATCCTGCAATGATCACGTGGATATCATGCACTGATCACGTGGCTGATCACACATGTATACCGTGACTGATCATGCACTGATCACGTGGCCAGCATGCACTGATCACGTGGCTATAATGCACTGATCACGTGGCTATCATGCTCTGCTCACGTGGCTGATCATGCAACGATCACGTAGCAACCATGTACTGGTCTCGTGACTGATCATGCACTGATCACTTAATTGATCCTGCACTGATCACGTGGCTCATCACGCACTGATCCGGTGGCTGTTCACACACGTATCACGTGACCGATCAATTACAGATCACGTGACTAATCATGAAATGATCACGTGGCTATCCTGCACTGATCACGTGGATATCATGCACTGATCACGTGGCTATCATTCACTGATATCATGCACTGGTCACGTGGCTGATCACGCACGTATCACGTGACTGATCATACACTGATCACGTGGCTATCATGCACAGATCACGTGGCTTATCATGCAATGATCACGTAGCTAACATGTACTGGTCACGTGACTGATCATGCACTGATCACGTGGCTGATCATGCACTGATCACGTGACTGACCCTGCACTGATCACGTGGCTGATCATGCACTGATCACGTGGCTATCATGCACTGCTCACGTGGCTGATCATGCAATGATCACGCAGCAACCATGTACTGGTCACATGACTGATCATGCACTGATCACGTAATTGATCATGCAATGATCACGTGGCTTATCATGCATTGATTATGTGATTCATCATGTGTTGATCATGTTTGCTGTCATACACTGATCATGTGCCTCTGGAGGCAATGAACAAAGAGCTGAGTAGGCAGGAATCAGTAGGCAATAATCATGGAACTCAGCTCTGAGAAATCATGCTGCTCAGCTGGCAATAATCAAGTAGATGAGCAGGCAGGAATTATGCAGCACAGGTGGCAATTGTCAAGGAGATGACAGGCAGGAATCGTACAGCTCAGCTGGCAATTGTCAAGCAGATGAGCAGACTGTAATCACGAAGCTCAGGAAGCCCGGATCACGTGACTGAGCATGCACTGTTCACGTTGCTGATCACACACCTATCACGTGAATGATCATGCACTGATCACGTGGCTCTCATGCACAGATCACGTGATTGGGCATGCACTGATCACGTAATTGTATGCACTGCTCACGTGGCTATCATGCACTGATGACGTGGCTGATCATGCACTGATCATGTGACTGATCATGCACTGATCATGTAGCTATCTTGCACTGGTCACTTGGCTGATCATACATTCATCACGGAACTGATCGTGCACTGATCACTTGGATGATCATGCACTGATCACGTGACTGATCATGCACTGATCACGTGACTGATCATGCACTGATCACGTGGCTGATCATGCACTGATCACTTGGCTGGTCATACACTGATCACGCGGCTGACCATGTACTGGTCACGTGACTGATCATGCACTGATGACGTAACTGATCATGCACTGATCACGTGGCTATCATGCACTGATCACATGGCTGGTCATACGCTGATCACGTGCCTGGTCATGCACAGGTTATATGACTGAACATGCACTAATCACGTCACTGATCATGCACTGATCACGTGGCTATCATGCACTACTCACGTGGCTGATCATGCAAAATTCATGTAGCTACCATGTACCGGTCACGTGACTGATCATACACCCATCAGGTGACGGATCATGCACTGATCACGTGGCTATCATGCACTGTTCACGTGGCTGATCATACACTGATCACCTGCCTGGTCATGCACAGATCACGTTACTAATCATGAACTCATCACGTAGCAGTCATTCACTGATCACCTGGCTGATTATGCACTGATCACGTGGCTATCATGCAATGATCACGTGGCTGATCGTGCACTGATCACGTGGCTGATCATGCACTGATACCGTGACTGAGCATGGACTGATCACATGACTATCATGTAGTGATCACGTGACTTAATGGCGCTGACCATGTGACTGATCATGCGTTGAGCATGTTTGCTATCATACACTGATCGTGTGCCTCTGGAGGCAATAAACAAAGAGCTGAGTTGGCACGAATCAAACAGTCAGCAGGCAATAATCATGGAACTCAGCTGTGAGGAATCATGCTGCTCAGCTGGCAATAATCAAGCAGCTGAGCAGGCAGGAATTACGCAGCACAGCTGGCAATTGTCAAGCAGATGACAGGCAGGAATCGTTCAGCTCAGCTGGCAATTGTCAAGCAGATGAGCAGACAGTAATCACGCAGCTCAGCAGGCCCTGATCACGTGACTGAGAATGAACTGTTCACCTGGCTGATCATACACTGCTCACGTGACTGATCATGCACTGATCACGTGGCTAATCATGCACTGATCACGTGGCTATAATGCACTGCTCACGTGGCTAATCATGCAATGATCACGCAGCTACCCTGTACTGGTCACAGGGGTGATTTTGCACTGATCACGTGACTGATCATGCTCTGATCACGTGGCTATCATGCACTACTCACGTGGCTGATCATGCAATGATCACGTAGCTACCATGTACCGGTCACGTGACTGATCATACACCCATCAGGTGACTGATAATGCACTGATCACGTGGATATCATGCACAGTTCACGTGGCTGATGATACACTGTATCACGTGACTGGTCATGCACAGATCACGTGAGTAATCATGAACTGATTACGTAGCTATCATGCACTGATAACCTGGCTGATCATGCACTGATCACGTGGCTATCATGCACTGATCACGTGGCTGATCATGCACTGATACCGTGACTGAGCATGGACTGATTACATGACTATCATGCACTGATCACGTGACTTAATGGTGCTGATCATGTGACTGATCATGCGCTGATCATGTTTGCTGTCATACACTGATCATGTGCCTCTGGAGGCAATGAACATAGAGCTGAGTAGGCAGGAATCAGCCAGCAGGCTATAATCATGGAACTCAGCTGTGAGGAATCATGCTGCTCAGCTGGCAATAATCAAGCAGATGAGCAGGCAGGAATTATGCAGCACAGCTGGCAATTGTCAAGCAGATGAGCAGACAGTAATCACGCAGCTCAGCAGGCCCTGACCACGTGACTGAGCATGCACTGTTCACGTGGCTGATCGTATACTGATCACGTGATTGATCATGCACTGATCACTTGTATATCATGGAGTGATCACGTGGCTGATCATGCAGTGTTCACGTGTCTGACCATGCACTGATAAGGTGACTTATCATACACTGCTCACGAAACTGATTATGCACTGATCACGTGGCTATCATGCACTGATCACGTGGATATCATGCACTGATATCATGCACTGGTCACGTGGCTGATCAAACACGTATCACGTGACTGATCATGCACTGATCACGTAGCTATCATGCAATGATCACGTGGCTTTCATGCACTGATCACGTGGTTGATGATGCACTTATACCGTGACTGAGCATGGACTGATCACATGACTACCGTGTAGTGATCACGTGGCTTAATGGCGCTGATTATGTGACTGATCATGCGCTGATCATGTTTGCTACCATACACTGATCATGTGCCTCTGGAGGCAATAAACAAAGAGCTGAGTAGGCACGAATCAAGCAGTCAGCAGGAAATAATCATGGAACTCAGCTGTGAGGAATCATGCTGCTCAGCTGGCAATAATCAAGCAGCTGAGCAGGCAGGAATTACGCAGCACAGCTGGCAATTGTCAAGCAGATGACAGGCAGGAATCGTGCAGCTCAGCTGGCAATTGTCAAGCAGATGAGCAGACAGTAATCACGCAGCTCAGCAGGCCCTGATCACGTGACTGAGCATGAACTGTTCACGTGGCTGATCATACACTGATTACGTGATTGATCATGCACTGATCACTTGGATGATCATGCACTGATCACGTGGCTGATCATACACTGTTCATGTGTCTGACCATGCATTGATCACGTGGCTGATCATACACTGCTCACGTAACTGATCATGCACTGATCACGTGGCTGATCATGCACTGTTCACGTCGCTGATCACACACCTGTCACGTGACATATCATGCACTGATCACGTGGCACTCATGGACTGATCACGTGACTGATCATACTCTGCTCACGTAACTGATCATGCACACATCACGTGGCTATCATGCACTGCTCACGTGGCTCGTCATGGAATAATCACGTAGCTACCATATACTGGTCACCTGACTCATCATGCACAGATCATGTAAATGATCATGCACTGTTCACGTGACTGATCATGTAGTGATCACGTGACTGATCATGCACTGATCACGTGGCTATCATGCTCTGCTCACGTGGCTGATCATGCAACGTACACGTAGCAACCATGTACTGGTCACGTGACTGATCATGCACAGTTCAAGTAATTGATCCTGCACTGATCACGTGGCTCATCATGCACTGATCACGTGGCTGATCACACATGTATCACGTGACTGATCATGCACTGATCACGTGTCTCTCATGCACTGCTCACGTGGCTGATCATGCAGTGATCACGCAGCTACCATGTCCTGGTCACATGACTGATCATGCACTGATCACGTAATTGATCATGCACTCATCACCTGGCTTATCATGAATTCATCATGTGACTGATCATGTGCTGATCATGTTTGCTGTCACACACTGATCATGTGCATCTGGAGGCAATGAACAAAGAGCTGAGTAGGCAGGAATCAATGAGCAGGCTATAATCATGGAACTCAGCTCTGAGAAATCATGCTGCTCAGCTGGCAATAATCAAGTAGATGAGCAGGCAGGGATTACGCATCACAGGTGGCAATTGTCAAGGAGATGACAGGCAGGAATCGTGCAGCTCAGCTGGAAATTGTCAAGCAGATGAGCAGACAGTAATCACGCACCTCAGCAGGCCACGATCACGAGACTGAGCATGCACTGTTCACATCGCTGATCACACACCTATCACGTGACTGATCATGCACTGATCACGTGGCTCTCATGCACTGATCAGGTGATTGCGCATGCACGGATCACGTAATTGTATGCACTGCTCACGTGGCTATCATGCACTGATCACGTGGCTGATCATGCACTGATCATGTGACTGATCATGCACTGATCACGTAGCTATCTTGCACTGATCACGTGGCTGATCATACACTCATCACGGGACTGATCGTGCACTGAATACGGCGCTATCATGCATTGACTACATGACTCCACATGCACTGATCAGGTGGATGATCATGCACTGATCACGTGACTAACCATGCACTGATCACATGACTGATTATGCAGTGATCACGTGGCTGATCATGCACTGCTCACGTGGCTGATCATGCAATGATCACGTAGCTACCATGTATTGGTCACGTGACTGATCATGCACTGTTCACGTGGCTGATCATGCAGTGATCACGTGACTGATCATGCACTGATCACTTGGATATCATGCACTGATCACGTGGCTGAACATGCACTGTTCACGTGGCTTACCACACACCTGTCACGTGACTGATCATGCACTGATCACGTGGCACTCATGCACTGATCACATGGCTGATCATACTCTGCTCACGTATCTGATCATGCACACATCACTTGGCTATCATGAACTACTCACGTGGCTGATCATGCAATGATCATGTAGCTACCATGTACCGGTCACGTGACTGACCATACACCCATCAGGCGACTGATCATGCACTGATCACGTGGCTATCATGCACTGATCACTAGACTCATCATGCACTGATCACGTCTATATCAGGCACTGATCACATGACTGCCCATGCACTGATCACGTGGATGTTCATACACTGATCATGTGACAGATCATGCAGTGATCACGTGGCGATCATGCACTGATCAAGTGGCTGATCATAGTCTGCTCCCGAAACTGATCATGCACTGATCACGTGGCTATCATGCACTGCTCACGTGGCTGATCATGCAATGATCACGTGGCTCCCATGTACTGGTCACCTGAGTGATCATGCACCTATCACATAATTGATCATGCACTGATCAGGTGACTTATCATGCACTGTTCACGTGACTGATCATGCACTGATCACGTGACTGATCATGCACTGATCTCGTGGCTATCATGCGCGGCTCACGTGGCTGATCATGCAATGATCACCTAGCTACCATGTACTGGTCACGTGACTGATCATGCACTGATCACGTAATTGATCATGCACTGATCATGTGGCTGATCATGCACTGATCACGTGGCTGATCATGCACTGGTCACGTGACTGATCATGCACTGATCACGTGACGGATCATGCACTGATCATGGGACTGATCATGCACTGATCACTTGGCTGGTCATACACAGATCACGTGACTGATCATGCACTGATCACGTTGCTGATCATTCACTGATCACGTGGGTATAATGCACTGCTCACGTGGCTTATCATGCAATGATCACGCAGCTACCCTGTACTGGTCACATGGCTGATTTTGCACTGATCACGTGACTGATCATGCACTGATCACGTGGCTATCATGCACTACTCACGTGGCTGATCATGCAATGATCATGTAGCTACCATGTACCGGTCACGTGACTGATCATACACCCATCAGGTGACTGATCATGCACTGATCACGTGGCTATCATGCACTGTTCACGTGGCTGATCACACACTGATCACCTGCCTGGTCATGCACAGATCACGTGACTAATCATGAACTGATTACGTAGCTATCATGCACTGATCACCTCACTGATCATGCACTGATCACGTGGCTATCATGCAATGATCACGTGGCTATCATGCACTGTTCACGTGGCTGATCATACAGTGATCACCTGCCTGGTCATGCACAGATCACGTGACTAATCATGAACTGATTACGTAGCTATCATGCACTGATCACCTGGCTGATCATGCACTGATCACGTGGCTATCATGCACTGATCACGTGGCTATCATGCACTGATCACGTGGCTATCCTGTATTGATCACGTGGATATCATGCACTGATCACGTGGCTGATCACACACGTATCACATGACTGATCATGTACAGATCACGTGACTAATCATGAAGTGATCACGTGGCTATCCTGTACTGATCACGTGAATATCATGCACTGATCACGTGGCTGATCACACACGTATCACGTGACTGATCATGCACTGATCACGTGGCTATCATGCACTGATCACGTGGCAATCATGCACTGATCACGTGGCTGATTATGCAATGATCACGTAATTGATCATTCACTGATCACGTGGCTGATCATGCACTGTTACCGTGACTGATCATGCACTGATCACGTGACGGATCATGCACTGATCATGTGACTGATCATGCGCTCATCATGTTTGCTATCATACACTGATGAAGTGCCTCTGGAGGCAATATACAAAGAGCAGAGTAGGCACGAATCATACAGTCAGCAGGCAATAATCATTGAACTCAGGTGTGAGGAATCATGCTGCTCAGCTGGCAATAATCAAGCAGCTGAGCAGGCAGGAATTACGCAGCACAGCTGGCAATTGTCAAGCAGATGACAGGCAGGAATCTTGCAGCTCAGATTGCAATTGTCAAGCAGATGAACAGACAGTAATCACGCAGCTCAGCAGACCCTGATCACGTGACTGAGCATGCACTGTTCACGTGGCTGATCACACACCTGTCAC
Source organism: Bos javanicus (assembly GCF_032452875.1). NCBI lineage: Eukaryota > Metazoa > Chordata > Mammalia > Artiodactyla > Bovidae > Bos > Bos javanicus. Next base: position 24,861 of record NW_026894352.1, on the reverse strand, counting down.
GTGACTGATCATGCACTGATCACGTGACACTCATGCACTGATCACATGGCTGATCATACTCTGCTCACGTAACTGATCATGCACATATCACGTGGCCATCATGCACTGCTCAAGTGGCTGGTCATGCAATGATCACGTAGCTACCATATACTGGTCACGTGATTCATCATGCACAGATCACGTAAATGATCATGCACTGTTCAAGTGACTGATCATGTACTGATCACGTGACTGATCATGCACTGATCACATGGCTATCATGCACTGCTCACGTGGCTGATCATGCAGTGATCATGTAGCATCCATGTACTGGTCACGTGACTGATCATGCACTGATCACGTAATTGATCCTGAACTGATCACGTGGCTCATCATGCACTGATCAGGTGACTGTTCACCCACTGATCACTTGACTGATCATGTACTGATCACGTGGCTATAATGCACTGATCACGTGGCTGATCATACACTGTTCACGAGCCAGGTCATGCACAGATCACGTGACTAATCATGAACTGATCACGTGGCTATAATTCACTGATCACGTGGATTTCATACACTGATTACGTTCCTGTCATGCACAGATCACGTGATTAATCATGAACTGATCACGTAAGCATCATGCACTGATCACGTTGCTGATCATACACTGTTAACGTGTCTGATCATGCACTGATCACGTGGCTGATCATACACTGCTCATGTAGCTAATCATGCACTTATGACGTGTCTATCATGCAGTGCTCACGTGGCTAATCCTGCAATGATCACGTAGCTAACATCTACTGGTCACGTGACTGATCATGCAAAGGTAACGTAATTGATCATGCACAGATCACGTGACTGATCATGCACTGATCACGTGGCTATCATGCACTACTCACGTGGCTGATCATGCAATGATCACGTGACTGATCATGCACTGATCACGTGGCTATTATGCACTGCTCACGTGGCTGAGCGCGGAACCCACCACGCTTACTAATTATGCCTGGGCTGCTAAGACCCACTCGAGAAGGTGTCTAGGGTGAGGCACCTTTCACTATTCGAGAGGGCGCCTCCGGCCTACGTAAGTGGTGCAAACTTCTTGTCTTGAAGTTTGATTGGTCTTCCGCTTAAACCAAGCTACTCAGTCTCTTTTCTCCACCGAATTTTCCTACTGAGCTCTCCTCATACTATTATTCTTGACATCTCTGATTAGCATATAAAGAGTCGCCTAGGCCATCTCTCCTTCGAATACCCTGGATCAGTTGGGGCTGGTCCCCGGCAGGTGGCGACCGAACAGGGACCTCAGGAGGCGATACTCAAAGAGCTGAGCAGACACGAACCACGCAATCAGCAGGCAATAAGCATGGAGCTCAGCAGTGACGAATCATGCTGCTCAACTGGCAATAATCAAGCACGTGACCAGGCAGGAATCACGCAGCTCAGCTGGCAATTGTCAAGCAGATGAGCCGACAGGAATCACGCAGCTCAGCTGGCAATTGTCATGCAGATGAGCCGGCAGGAATCACGCAGCTCAGCAGGCCCTGATCACGTGACTCTGCAGGCACTGATCACGTGGCTGATCAAGTACAGATCACGTGACTGAGCATGCACTGATCACGTGGCTATCATGCACTGATGACGTGACTGCGCATGCACTGATGACGTGGCTGATCGGGCACTGATCACATGGCTCATCATGCACTGATCACGTGTTTATCAGGCAATGATCGGTGACTGACAGGCGCTGATCATGGGACTGTGCACGCACTGATCACGTGGCTATCATGCACTGATCACGTGACTGCGCATGCACTGATGACGTGGCTGTTCGGGCACTGATCACGTGTTTATCAGGCAGTGATCAGTGACTGACAGGCACTGATCAGGGGACTGTGCACGCACTGATCAGGTGGCTGATCAGGAACTGACCACCTGACCGTGCATGCAGTGATCACGTGGCTGGTCGTTCACTGATCACGTGATTATCATACGGTGATCACGTGACTGAGAGGCGCTGATCACGTGACTGTGCCGTCAGTGATCACGTGGTTGAGCAGGCACTGATATCGTGACTGAGCATGCACTGATCATGTGCCGGGAGCCGGGGAGGCATTCCACTCTGGACAAAGGTCATGAGGAAGGAGGCTCGGCATACGCAAATGCGGGATCGAGCCTCAGGAGTCCACCCAGATGTTCTCGACCATCTCCCCCCCCAAAAAAAACCGGAGTCTGCCTACTGTATTGCTTTGTGCTCTCACCTCTGATTTCACTGGGGGCTGTCCCCTACCACCATCTCGCTCTCTCTGTCAAAGAGTTAACTTACAGCTCCAATTCATAAAGTTCCTTGTCATTCTTCCCTTTAACTTCCAGCTGAGTCTCCATCTGGAGCGCGGAACCCACCACGCTTAATAATTATGCCTGGGCTGCTAAGACCCACTCGAGAAGGTGTCTAGGGTGAGGCACCTTTCGCTATTCGAGAGGGCGCCTGCGGCCTACATAAGTGGTGCAAACTTCTTGTCTTGAAGTTTGATTGGTCTTCCGCATAAACCAAGCTACTCAGTCTCTTTTCTCCACCGAATTTTCCTACTGAGCTCTCCTCATACTATTATTCTTGACATCTCTGATTAGCATATAAATAGTCGCCTAGGCCATCTCTCCTTCGAATACCCTGGATCAGTTGGGGCTGGTCCCCGGCAGGTGGCGACCGAACAGGGACCTCAGGAGGCAATACTCAAAGAGCTGAGCAGACACGAACCACGCAATCAGCAGGCAATAAGCATGGAGCTCAGCAGTGACGAATCATGCTGCTCAACTGGCAATAATCAAGCACGTGACCAGGCAGGAATCACGCAGCTCAGCTGGCAATTGTCAAGCAGATGAGCCGGCAGGAATCACGCAGCTCAGCAGGCCCTGATCACGTGACTCTGCAGGCACTGATCACGTAGCTGATCAAGTCCAGATCACGTGACTGAGCATGCACTGATCACGTGGCTATCATGCACTGATGACGTGACTGCGCATGCACTGATGACGTGGCTGATCGGGCACTGATCACATGGCTCATCATTCACTGATCACTTGTTTATCAGGCAATGATCAGTGACTGACAGGCGCTGATCATGGGACTGTGCACGCACTGCTCACGTGGCTATCATGCACTGATCACGTGACTGCGCATGCACTGATGACGAGGCTGTTCGGGCACTGATCACGTTTTTATCAGGCAGTGATCAGTGACTGACAGGCATAGATCAGGGGACTGTGCACGCACTGATCAGGTGGCTGATCAGGAACTGACCCCCTGACCTCGCATGCAGTGATCACGTGGCTGGTCGTTCACTGATCACGTGTTTATCCTATGGTGATCACGTGACTGAGAGGCGCTGATCACGTGACTGTACCGTCAGTGATCACGTGGCTGAGCAGGCACTGATATCGTGACTGAGCATGCACTGATCATGTGCCGGGAGCTGGGGAGGCATTCCACTCTGGAAAAAGGTCATGAGGAAGGAGGCTCGGCATATGCAAATGCGGGATGGAGCCACAGGAGTCCACCCGGATGTTCTCGAGCATCTCCCCCCCCAAAAAAAACCGGAGTCTGCCTACTGTATTGCTTTGTGCTCTCACCTCTGATTTCACTGGGGGCTGTCCCCCACCACCATCTCGCTGTCTCTGTCAAAGTGTTAACTTAGAGCTCCAATTCATAAAGTTCCTTGTCATTCTTCCCTTTAACTTCCAGCTGAGTCTCCATCTGGAGCACGGAACACACCACGCTTACTAATTATGCCTGGGCTGCTAAGACCCACTCGAGAAGGTGTCTAGGGTGAGGCACCTTTCGCTATTCGAGAGGGCGCCTGCGGCCTACGTAAGTGGTGCAAACTTCTGGTCTTGAAGTTTGATTGGTCTTCCACGTAAACCAAGCTACTCAGTCTCTTTTCTCCACCGAATTTTCCTACTGAGCTCTCCTCATACTATTATTCTTGACATCTCTGATTAGCATATAAAGAGTCGCCTAGGCCATCTCTCCTTCGAATACCCTGGATCAGTTGGGGCTGGTCCCCGGCAGGTGGCGACCGAACAGGGACCTCAGGAGGCGATACTCAAAGAGCTGAGCAGACACGAACCACGCAATCAGCAGGCAATAAGCATGGAGCTCAGCAGTGACGAATCATGCTGCTCAACTGGCAATAATCAAGCACGTGACCAGGCAGGAATCACGCAGCTCAGCTGGCAATTGTCAAGCAGATGAGCCAACAGGAATCACGCAGCTCAGCTGGCAATTGTCATGCAGATGAGCCGGCAGGAATCACGCAGCTCAGCAGGCGCTGATCACGTGACTCTGCAGGCACTGATCACTTGGCTGATCAAGTCCAGATCACGTGACTGAGCATGCACTGATCACGTGGCTATCATGCACTGATGACGTGACTGCGCATGCACTGATGACGTGGCTGATCGGGCACTGATCACATGGCTCATCATGCACTGATCACGTGTTTATCAGGCAATGATCAGTGACTGACAGGCGCTGATCATGGGACTGTGCACGCACTGATCACGTGGCTATCATGCACTGATCACGTGACTGCGCATGCACTGATGACGTGGCTGTTCGGGCACTGATCACGTGTTTATCAGGCAGTGATCAGTGACTGACAGGCGCTGAGCAGGGGACTGTGCACGCACTGATCAGGTGGCTGATCAGGAACTGACCACCTGACCGTGCATGCAGTGATCACGTGGCTGGTCGTTCACTGATCACGTGATTATCATACGGTGATCACGTGACTGAGAGGCGCTGATCACGTGACTGTGCCGTCAGTGATCACGTGGCTGAGCAGGCACTGATATCGTGACTGAGCATGCACTGATCATGTGCCGGGAGCCGGGGAGGCATTCCACTCTGGACAAAGGTCATGAGGAAGGAGGCTCGGCATACGCAAATGCGGGATCGAGCCTCAGGAGTCCACCCAGATGTTCTCGACCATCTCCCCCCCCCAAAAAAACCGGAGTCTGCCTACTGTATTGCTTTGTGCTCTCACCTCTGATTTCACTGGGGGCTGTCCCCTACCACCATCTCGCTCTCTCTGTCAAAGAGTTAACTTACAGCTCCAATTCATAAAGTTCCTTGTCATTCTTCCCTTTAACTTCCAGCTGAGTCTCCATCTGGAGCGCGGAACCACCACGCTTACTAATTATGCCTGGGCTGCTAAGACCCACTCGAGAAGGTGTCTAGGGTGAGGCACCTTTCGCTATTCGAGAGGGCGCCTGCGGCCTACATAAGTGGTGCAAACTTCTTGTCTTGAAGTTTGATTGGTCTTCCGCGTAAACCAAGCTACTCAGTCTCTTTTCTCCACCGAATTTTCCTACTGAGCTCTCCTCATACTATTATTCTTGACATCTCTGATTAGCATATAAATAGTCGCCTAGGCCATCTCTCCTTCGAATACCCTGGATCAGTTGGGGCTGGTCCCCGGCAGGTGGCGACCGAACAGGGACCTCAGGAGGCGATACTCAAAGAGCTGAGCAGACACGAACCACGCAATCAGCAGGCAATAAGCATGGAGCTCAGCAGTGACGAATCATGCTGCTCAACTGGCAATAATCAAGCACGTGACCAGGCAGGAATCACGCAGCTCAGCTGGCAATTGTCAAGCACATGAGCCGGCAGGAATCACGCAGCTCAGCAGGCCCTGATCACGTGACTCTGCAGGCACTGATCACGTGGCTGATCAAGTCCAGATCACGTGACTGAGCATGCACTGATCACGTGGCTATCATGCACTGATGACGTGACTGCGCATGCACTGATGACGTGGCTGATCGGGCACTGATCACATGGCTCATCATTCACTGATCACGTGTTTATCAGGCAATGATCAGTGACTGACAGGCGCTGATCATGGGACTGTGCACGCACTGATCACGTGGCTATCATGCACTGATCACGTGACTGCGCATGCACTGATGACGTGGCTGTTCGGGCACTGATCACCTGTTTATCAGGCAGTGATCAGTGACTGACAGGCGCTGATCAGGGGACTGTGCACGCACTGATCAGGTGGCTGATCAGGAACTGACCACCTGACCGCGCATGCAGTGATCACGTGGCTGGTCGTTCACTGATCACGTGTTTATCATACGGTGATCACGTGACTGAGAGGCGCTGATCACGTGACTGTGCTGTCAGTGATCACCTGGCTGAGCAGGCACTGATATCGTGACTGAGCATGCACTGATCATGTGCCGGGAGCCGGGGAGGCATTCCACTCTGGACAAAGGTCATGAGGAAGGAGGCTCGGCATACGCAAATGCGGGATCGAGCCTCAGGAGTCCACCCGGATGTTCTCGACCATCTCCCCCCCAAAAAAACCGGAGTCTGCCTACTGTATTGCTTTGTGCTCTCACCTCTGATTTCACTGGGGGCTGTCCCCCACCACCATCTCGCTCTCTCTGTCAAAGAGTTAACTTAGAGCTCCAATTCATAAAGTTCCTTGTCATTCTTCCCTTTAACTTCCAGCTGAGTCTCCATCTGGAGCGCGGAACCCACCACGCTTACTAATTATGCCTGGGCTGCTAAGACCCACTCGAGAAGGTGTCTAGGGTGAGGCACCTTTCGCTATTCGAGAGGGCGCCTGCGGCCCACGTAAGTGGTGCAAACTTCTTGTCTTGAAGTTTGATTGGTCTTCCGCGTAAACCAAGCTACTCAGTCTCTTTTCTCCACCGAATTTTCCTACTGAGCTCTCCTCATACTATTATTCTTGACATCTCTGATTAGCATATAAATAGTCGCCTAGGCCATCTCTCCTTCGAATACCCTGGATCAGTTGGGGCTGGTCCCCGGCAGGTGGCGACCGAACAGGGACCTCAGGAGGCGATACTCAAAGAGCTGAGCAGACACGAACCACGCAATCAGCAGGCAATAAGCATGGAGCTCAGCAGTGACGAATCATGCTGCTCAACTGGCAATAATCAAGCACGTGACCAGGCAGGAATCACGCAGCTCAGCTGGCAATTGTCAAGCAGATGAGCCGACAGGAATCACGCAGCTCAGCTGGCAATTGTCATGCAGATGAGCCGGCAGGAATCACGCAGCTCAGCAGGCCCTGATCACGTGACTCTGCAGGCACTGATCACGTAGCTGATCAAGTCCAGATCACGTGACTGAGCATGCACTGATCACGTGGCTATCATGCACTGATGACGTGACTGCGCATGCACTGATGACGTGGCTGATCGGGCACTGATCACATGGCTCATCATGCACTGATCACGTGTTTATCAGGCAATGATCAGTGACTGACAGGCGCTGATCATGGGACTGTGCACGCACTGCTCACGTGGCTATCATGCACTGATCACGTGACTGCGCATGCACTGATGACGTGGCTGTTCGGGCACTGATCACGTTTTTATCAGGCAGTGATCAGTGACTGACAGGCATAGATCAGGGGACTGTGCACGCACTGATCAGGTGGCTGATCAGGAACTGACCACCTGACCACGCATGCAGTGATCACGTGGCTGGTCGTTCACTGATCACGTGTTTATCATACGGTGATCACGTGACTGAGAGGCGCTGATCACGTGACTGTGCCGTCAGTGATCACGTGGCTGAGCAGGCACTGATATCGTGACTGAGCATGCACTGATCATGTGCCGGGAGCCGGGGAGGCATTCCACTCTGGACAAAGGTCATGAGGAAGGAGGCTCGGCATATGCAAATGCGGGATCGAGCCTCAGGAGTCCACCCGGATGTTCTCGAGCATCTCCCCCCCAAAAAAACCGGAGTCTGCCTACTGTATTGCTTTGTGCTCTCACCTCTGATTTCACTGGGGGCTGTCCCCCACCACCATCTCGCTCTCTCTGTCAAAGTGTTAACTTAGAGCTCCAATTCATAAAGTTCCTTGTCATTCTTCCCTTTAACTTCCAACTGAGTCTCCATCTGGAGCACGGAACCCACCACGCTTACTAATTATGCCTGGGCTGCTAAGACCCACTCGAGAAGGTGTCTAGGGTGAGGCACCTTTCGCTATTCGAGAGGGCGCCTGCGGCCTACGTAAGTGGTGCAAACTTCTTGTCTTGAAGTTTGATTGGTCTTCCACGTAAACCAAGCTACTCAGTCTCTTTTCTCCACCGAATTTTCCTACTGAGCTCTCCTCATACTATTATTCTTGACATCTCTGATTAGCATATAAAGAGTCGCCTAGGCCATCTCTCCTTCGAATACCCTGGATCAGTTGGGGCTGGTCCCCGGCAGGTGGCGACCGAACAGGGACCTCAGGAGGCAATACTCAAAGAGCTGAGCAGACACGAACCACGCAATCAGCAGGCAATAAGCATGGAGCTCAGCAGTGACGAATCATGCTGCTCAACTGGCAATAATCAAGCACGTGACCAGGCAGGAATCACGCAGCTCAGCTGGCAATTGTCAAGCAGATGAGCCAACAGGAATCACGCAGCTCAGCTGGCAATTGTCATGCAGATGAGCCGGCAGGAATCACGCAGCTCAGCAGGCCCTGATCACGTGACTCTGCAGGCACTGATCACGTGGCTGATCAAGTCCAGATCACGTGACTGAGCATGCACTGATCACGTGGCTATCATGCACTGATGACGTGACTGCGCATGCACTGATGACGTGGCTGATCGGGCACTGATCACATGGCTCATCATGCACTGATCACGTGTTTATCAGGCAATGATCAGTGACTGACAGGCGCTGATCATGGGACTGTGCACGCACTGATCACGTGGCTATCATGCACTGATCACGTGACTGCGCATGCACTGATGACGTGGCTGTTCGGGCACTGATCACGTGTTTATCAGGCAGTGATCAGTGACTGACAGGCGCTGAGCAGGGGACTGTGCACGCACTGATCAGGTGGCTGATCAGGAACTGACCACCTGACCGTGCATGCAGTGATCACGTGGCTGGTCGTTCACTGATCACGTGTTTATCATACGGTGATCACGTGACTGAGAGGCGCTGATCACGTGACTGTGCCGTCAGTGATCACGTGGCTGAGCAGGCACTGATATCGTGACTGAGCATGCACTGATCATGTGCCGGGAGCCGGGGAGGCATTCCACTCTGGACAAAGGTCATGAGGAAGGAGGCTCGGCATACGCAAATGCGGGATCGAGCCTCAGGAGTCCACCCGGATGTTCTCGAGCATCTCCCCCCAAAAAACCGGAGTCTGCCTACTGTATTGCTTTGTGCTCTCACCTCTGATTTCACTGGGGGCTGTCCCCTACCACCATCTCGCTCTCTCTGTCAAAGAGTTAACTTACAGCTCCAATTCATAAAGTTCCTTGTCATTCTTCCCTTTAACTTCCAGCTGAGTCTCCATCTGGAGCGCGGAACCCACCACGCTTACTAATTATGCCTGGGCTGCTAAGACCCACTCGAGAAGGTGTCTAGGGTGAGGCACCTTTCGCTATTCGAGAGGGCGCCTGCGGCCTACATAAGTGGTGCAAACTTCTTGTCTTGAAGTTTGATTGGTCTTCCGCGTAAACCAAGCTACTCAGTCTCTTTTCTCCACCGAATTTTCCTACTGAGCTCTCCTCATACTATTATTCTTGACATCTCTGATTAGCATATAAATAGTCGCCTAGGCCATCTCTCCTTCGAATACCCTGGATCAGTTGGGGCTGGTCCCCGGCAGGTGGCGACCGAACAGGGACCTCAGGAGGCAATACTCAAAGAGCTGAGCAGACACGAACCACGCAATCAGCAGGCAATAAGCATGGAGCTCAGCAGTGACGAATCATGCTGCTCAACTGGCAATAATCAAGCACGTGACCAGGCAGGAATCACGCAGCTCAGCTGGCAATTGTCATGCAGATGAGCCGGCAGGAATCACGCAGCTCAGCAGGCCCTGATCACGTGACTCTGCAGGCACTGATCACGTGGCTGATCAAGTCCAGATCACGTGACTGAGCATGCACTGATCACGTGGCTATCATGCACTGATGACGTGACTGCGCATGCACTGATGACCTGGCTGATCGGGCACTGATCACATGGCTCATCATGCACTGATCACGTGTTTATCAGGCAATGATCAGTGACTGACAGGCGCTGATCATGGGACTGTGCACGCACTGATCACGTGGCTATCATGCACTGATCACGTGACTGCGCATGCACTGATGACGTGGCTGTTCGGGCACTGATCACGTGTTTATCAGGCAGTGATCAGTGACTGACAGGCGCTGATCAGGGGACTGTGCACGCACTGATCAGGTGGCTGATCAGGAACTGACCACCTGACCGTGCATGCAGTGATCACGTGGCTGGTCGTTCACTGATCACGTGTTTATCATACGGTGATCACGTGACTGAGAGGCGCTGATCACGTGACTGTGGCGTCAGTGATCACGTGGCTGAGCAGGCACTGATATCGTGACTGAGCATGCACTGATCATGTGCCGGGAGCCGGGGAGGCATTCCACTCTGGACAAAGGTCATGAGGAAGGAGGCTCGGCATACGCAAATGCGGGATCGAGCCTCAGGAGTCCACCCGGATGTTCTCGAGCATCTCCCCCCCAAAAAAACCGGAGTCTGCCTACTGTATTGCTTTGTGCTCTCACCTCTGATTTCACTGGGGGCTGTCCCCCACCACCATCTCGCTCTCTCTGTCAAAGAGTTAACTTACAGCTCCAATTCATAAAGTTCCTTGTCATTCTTCCCTTTAACTTCCAGCTGAGTCTCCATCTGGAGCGCGGAACCCACCACGCTTACTAATTATGCCTGGGCTGCTAAGACCCACTCGAGAAGGTGTCTAGGGTGAGGCACCTTTCGCTATTCGAGAGGGCGCCTGTGGCCTACGTAAGTGGTGCAAACTTCTTGTCTTGAAGTTTGATTGGTCTTCCGCGTAAACCAAGCTACTCAGTCTCTTTTCTCCACCGAATTTTCCTACTGAGCTCTCCTCATACTATTATTCTTGACATCTCTGATTAGCATATAAATAGTCGCCTAGGCCATCTCTCCTTCGAATACCCTGGATCAGTTGGGGCTGGTCCCCGGCAGGTGGCGACCGAACAGGGACCTCAGGAGGCAATACTCAAAGAGCTGAGCAGACACGAACCACGCAATCAGCAGGCAATAAGCATGGAGCTCAGCAGTGACGAATCATGCTGCTCAACTGGCAATAATCAAGCACGTGACCAGGCAGGAATCACGCAGCTCAGCTGGCAATTGTCAAGCAGATGAGCCGACAGGAATCACGCAGCTCAGCTGGCAATTGTCATGCAGATGAGCCGGCAGGAATCACGCAGCTCAGCAGGCCCTGATCACGTGACTCTGCAGGCACTGATCACGTGGCTGATCAAGTCCAGATCACGTGACTGAGCATGCACTGATCACGTGGCTATCATGCACTGATGACGTGACTGCGCATGCACTGATGACGTGGCTGATCGGGCACTGATCACATGGCTCATCATGCACTGATCACGTGTTTATCAGGCAATGATCAGTGACTGACAGGCGCTGATCATGGGACTGTGCACGCACTGATCACGTGGCTATCATGCACTGATCACGTGACTGCGCATGCACTGATGACGTGGCTGTTCGGGCACTGATCACGTGTTTATCAGGCAGTGATCAGTGACTGACAGGCGCTGATCAGGGGACTGTGCACGCACTGATCAGGTGGCTGATCAGGAACTGACCACCTGACCGCGCATGCAGTGATCACGTGGCTGGTCGTTCACTGATCACGTGTTTATCATACGGTGATCACGTGACTGAGAGGCGCTGATCACGTGACTGTGCCGTCAGTGATCACGTGGCTGAGCAGGCACTGATATCGTGACTGAGCATGCACTGATCATGTGCCGGGAGCCGGGGAGGCATTCCACTCTGGACAAAGGTCATGAGGAAGGAGGCTCGGCATACGCAAATGCGGGATCAAGCCTCAGGAGTCCACCCGGATGTTCTCGAGCATCTCCCCCCCAAAAAAAACCGGAGTCTGCCTACTGTATTGCTTTGTGCTCTCACCTCTGATTTCACTGGGGGCTGTCCCCTACCACCATCTCGCTCTCTCTGTCAAAGAGTTAACTTAGAGCTCCAATTCATAAAGTTCCTTGTCATTCTTCCCTTTAACTTCCAGCTGAGTCTCCATCTGGAGCGCGGAACCCACCACGCTTACTAATTATGCCTGGGCTGCTAAGACCCACTCGAGAAGGTGTCTAGGGTGAGGCACCTTTCGCTATTCGAGAGGGCGCCTGCGGCCTACGTAAGTGGTGCAAACTTCTTGTCTTGAAGTTTGATTGGTCTTCCGCGTAAACCAAGCTACTCAGTCTCTTTTCTCCACCGAATTTTCCTACTGAGCTCTCCTCATACTATTATTCTTGACATCTCTGATTAGCATATAAATAGTCGCCTAGGCCATCTCTCCTTCGAATACCCTGGATCAGTTGGGGCTGGTCCCCGGCAGGTGGCGACCGAACAGGGACCTCAGGAGGCAATACTCAAAGAGCTGAGCAGACACGAACCACGCAATCAGCAGGCAATAAGCATGGAGCTCAGCAGTGACGAATCATGCTGCTCAACTGGCAATAATCAAGCACGTGACCAGGCAGGAATCACGCAGCTCAGCTGGCAATTGTCAAGCAGATGAGCCGGCAGGAATCACGCAGCTCAGCAGGCCCTGATCACGTGACTCTGCAGGCACTGATCACGTGGCTGATCAAGTCCAGATCACGTGACTGAGCATGCACTGATCACGTGGCTATCATGCACTGATGACGTGACTGCGCATGCACTGATGACGTGGCTGATCGGGCACTGATCACATGGCTCATCATGCACTGATCACGTGTTTATCAGGCAATGATCAGTGACTGACAGGCGCTGATCATGGGACTGTGCACGCACTGATCACGTGGCTATCATGCACTGATCACGTGACTGCGCATGCACTGATGACGTGGCTGTTCGGGCACTGATCACGTGTTTATCAGGCAGTGATCAGTGACTGACAGGCACTGATCAGGGGACTGTGCACGCACTGATCAGGTGGCTGATCAGGAACTGACCACCTGACCGCGCATGCAGTGATCACGTGGCTGGTCGTTCACTGATCACGTGTTTATCATACGGTGATCACGTGACTGAGAGGCGCTGATCACGTGACTGTGCCGTCAGTGATCACGTGGCTGAGCAGGCACTGATATCGTGACTGAGCATGCACTGATCATGTGCCGGGAGCCGGGGAGGCATTCCACTCTGGACAAAGGTCATGAGGAAGGAGGCTCGGCATACGCAAATGCGGGATCGAGCCTCAGGAGTCCACCCGGATGTTCTCGAGCATCTCCCCCCAAAAAAACCGGAGTCTGCCTACTGTATTGCTTTGTGCTCTCACCTCTGATTTCACTGGGGGCTGTCCCCCACCACCATCTCGCTCTCTCTGTCAAAGAGTTAACTTAGAGCTCCAATTCATAAAGTTCCTTGTCATTCTTCCCTTTAACTTCCAGCTGAGTCTCCATCTGGAGCGCGGAACCCACCACGCTTACTAATTATGCCTGGGCTGCTAAGACCCACTCGAGAAGGTGTCTAGGGTGAGGCACCTTTCGCTATTCGAGAGGGCGCCTGCGGCCTACGTAAGTGGTGCAAACTTCTTGTCTTGAAGTTTGATTGGTCTTCCGCGTAAACCAAGCTACTCAGTCTCTTTTCTCCACCGAATTTTCCTACTGAGCTCTCCTCATACTATTATTCTTGACATCTCTGATTAGCATATAAAGAGTCGCCTAGGCCATCTCTCCTTCGAATACCCTGGATCAGTTGGGGCTGGTCCCCGGCAGGTGGCGACCGAACAGGGACCTCAGGAGGCAATACTCAAAGAGCTGAGCAGACACGAACCACGCAATCAGCAGGCAATAAGCATGGAGCTCAGCAGTGACGAATCATGCTGCTCAACTGGCAATAATCAAGCACGTGACCAGGCAGGAATCACGCAGCTCAGCTGGCAATTGTCAAGCAGATGAGCCGACAGGAATCACGCAGCTCAGCTGGCAATTGTCATGCAGATGAGCCGGCAGGAATCACGCAGCTCAGCAGGCCCTGATCACGTGACTCTGCAGGCACTGATCACGTGGCTGATCAAGTCCAGATCACGTGACTGAGCATGCACTGATCACGTGGCTATCATGCACTGATGACGTGACTGCGCATGCACTGATGACGTGGCTGATCGGGCACTGATCACATGGCTCATCATGCACTGATCACGTGTTTATCAGGCAATGATCAGTGACTGACAGGCGCTGATCATGGGACTGTGCACGCACTGATCACGTGGCTATCATGCACTGATCACGTGACTGCGCATGCACTGATGACGTGGCTGTTCGGGCACTGATCACGTGTTTATCAGGCAGTGATCAGTGACTGACAGGCGCTGATCAGGGGACTGTGCACGCACTGATCAGGTGGCTGATCAGGAACTGACCACCTGACCGCGCATGCAGTGATCACGTGGCTGGTCGTTCACTGATCACGTGTTTATCATACGGTGATCACGTGACTGAGAGGCGCTGATCACGTGACTGTGCCGTCAGTGATCACGTGGCTGAGCAGGCACTGATATCGTGACTGAGCATGCACTGATCATGTGCCGGGAGCCGGGGAGGCATTCCACTCTGGACAAAGGTCATGAGGAAGGAGGCTCGGCATACGCAAATGCGAGGTCGAGCCTCAGGGGTCCACCCGGATGTTCTCGAGCATCTCCCCCCCAAAAAAAACCGGTGTCTGCCTACTGTATTGCTTTGTGCTCTCACCTCTGATTTCACTGGGGGCTGTCCCCCACCACCATCTCGCTCTCTCTGTCAAAGAGTTAACTTACAGCTCCAATTCATAAAGTTCCTTGTCATTCTTCCCTTTAACTTCCAGCTGAGTCTCCATCTGGAGCGCGGAACCCACCACGCTTACTAATTATGCCTGGGCTGCTAAGACCCACTCGAGAAGGTGTCTAGGGTGAGGCACCTTTCGCTATTCGAGAGGGCGCCTGCGGCCTACGTAAGTGGTGCAAACTTCTTGTCTTGAAGTTTGATTGGTCTTCCGCGTAAACCAAGCTACTCAGTCTCTTTTCTCCACCGAATTTTCCTACTGAGCTCTCCTCATACTATTATTCTTGACATCTCTGATTAGCATATAAATAGTCGCCTAGGCCATCTCTCCTTCGAATACCCTGGATCAGTTGGGGCTGGTCCCCGGCAGGTGGCGACCGAACAGGGACCTCAGGAGGCAATACTCAAAGAGCTGAGCAGACACGAACCACGCAATCAGCAGGCAATAAGCATGGAGCTCAGCAGTGACGAATCATGCTGCTCAACTGGCAATAATCAAGCACGTGACCAGGCAGGAATCACGCAGCTCAGCTGGCAATTGTCAAGCAGATGAGCCGGCAGGAATCACGCAGCTCAGCAGGCCCTGATCACGTGACTCTGCAGGCACTGATCACGTGGCTGATCAAGTCCAGATCACGTGACTGAGCATGCACTGATCACGTGGCTATCATGCACTGATGACGTGACTGCGCATGCACTGATGACGTGGCTGATCGGGCACTGATCACATGGCTCATCATGCACTGATCACGTGTTTATCAGGCAATGATCAGTGACTGACAGGCGCTGATCATGGGACTGTGCACGCACTGATCACGTGGCTATCATGCACTGATCACGTGACTGCGCATGCACTGATGACGTGGCTGTTCGGGCACTGATCACCTGTTTATCAGGCAGTGATCAGTGACTGACAGGCACTGATCAGGGGACTGTGCACGCACTGATCAGGTGGCTGATCAGGAACTGACCACCTGACCGCGCATGCAGTGATCACGTGGCTGGTCGTTCACTGATCACGTGTTTATCATACGGTGATCACGTGACTGAGAGGCGCTGATCACGTGACTGTGCCGTCAGTGATCACGTGGCTGAGCAGGCACTGATATCGTGACTGAGCATGCACTGATCATGTGCCGGGAGCCGGGGAGGCATTCCACTCTGGACAAAGGTCATGAGGAAGGAGGCTCGGCATACGCAAATGCGGGATGGAGCCTCAGGAGTCCACCCGGATGTTCTCGATCATCTCCCCCCCAAAAAAACCGGAGTCTGCCTACTGTATTGCTTTGTGTTCTCACCTCTGATTTCACTGGGGGCTGCCCCCACCACCATCTCGCTCTGTCTGTCAAAGAGTTAACTTACAGCTCCAATTCATAAAGTTCCTTGTCATTCTTCCCTTTAACTTCCAGCTGATTCTCCATCTGGAGCGCGGAACCCACCACGCTTACAAATTATGCCTGGGCTGCTAAGACCCACTCGAGAAGGTGTCTAGGGTGAGGCACCTTTCGCTATTCGAGAGGGCGCCTGCGGCCTACGTAAGTGGTGCAAACTTCTTGTCTTGAAGTTTGATTGGTCTTCCGCGTAAACCAAGCTACTCAGTCTCTTTTCTCCACCGAATTTTCCTACTGAGCTCTCCTCATACTATTATTCTTGACATCTCTGATTAGCATATAAATAGTCGCCTAGGCCATCTCTCCTTCGAATACCCTGGATCAGTTGGGGCTGGTCCCCGGCAGGTGGCGACCGAACAGGGACCTCAGGAGGCGATACTCAAAGAGCTGAGCAGACACGAACCACGCAATCAGCAGGCAATAAGCATGGAGCTCAGCAGTGACGAATCATGCTGCTCAACTGGCAATAATCAAGCACGTGACCAGGCAGGAATCACGCAGCTCAGCTGGCAATTGTCAAGCAGATGAGCCAACAGGAATCACGCAGCTCAGCTGGCAATTGTCATGCAGATGAGCCGGCAGGAATCACGCAGCTCAGCAGGCCCTGATCACGTGACTCTGCAGGCACTGATCACGTGGCTGATCAAGTCCAGATCACGTGACTGAGCATGCACTGATCACGTGGCTATCATGCACTGATGACGTGACTGCGCATGCACTGATGACGTGGCTGATCGGGCACTGATCACATGGCTCATCATGCACTGATCACGTGTTTATCAGGCAATGATCAGTGACTGACAGGCGCTGATCATGGGACTGTGCACGTACTGATCACGTGGCTATCATGCACTGATCACGTGACTGCGCATGCACTGATGACGTGGCTGTTCGGGCACTGATCACGTGTTTATCAGGCAGTGATCAGTGACTGACAGGCGCTGATCAGGGGACTGTGCACGCACTGATCAGGTGGCTGATCAGGAACTGACCACCTGACGGCGCATGCAGTGATCACGTGGCTGGTCGTTCACTGATCACGTGTTTATCATAGGGTGATCACGTGACTGAGAGGCGCTGATCACGTGACTGTGCCGTCAGTGATCACGTGGCTGAGCAGGCACTGATATCGTGACTGAGCATGCACTGATCATGTGCCGGGAGCCGGGGAGGCATTCCACTCTGGACAAAGGTCATGAGGAAGGAGGCTCGGCATACGCAAATGCGGGATCAAGCCTCAGGAGTCCACCCGGATGTTCTCGAGCATCTCCCCTCCAAAAAAAACCGGAGTCTGCCTACTGTATTGCTTTGTGCTCTCACCTCTGATTTCACTGGGGGCTGTCCCCCACCACCATCTCGCTCTCTCTGTCAAAGAGTTAACTTACAGCTCCAATTCATAAAGTTCCTTGTCATTCTTCCCTTTAACTTCCAGCTGAGTCTCCATCTGGAGCGCGGAACCCACCACGCTTACTAATTATGCCTGGGCTGCTAAGACCCACTCGAGAAGGTGTCTAGGGTGAGGCACCTTTCGCTATTCGAGAGGGCGCCTGCGGCCTACATAAGTGGTGCAAACTTCTTGTCTTGAAGTTTGATTGGTCTTCCGCGTAAACCAAGCTACTCAGTCTCTTTTCTCCACCGAATTTTCCTACTGAGCTCTCCTCATACTATTATTCTTGACATCTCTGATTAGCATATAAATAGTCGCCTAGGCCATCTCTCCTTCGAATACCCTGGATCAGTTGGGGCTGGTCCCCGGCAGGTGGCGACCGAACAGGGACCTCAGGAGGCAATACTCAAAGAGCTGAGCAGACACGAACCACGCAATCAGCAGGCAATAAGCATGGAGCTCAGCAGTGACGAATCATGCTGCTCAACTGGCAATAATCAAGCACGTGACCAGGCAGGAATCACGCAGCTCAGCTGGCAATTGTCAAGCAGATGAGCCGGCAGGAATCACGCAGCTCAGCAGGCCCTGATCACGTGACTCTGCAGGCACTGATCACGTGGCTGATCAAGTCCAGATCACGTGACTGAGCATGCACTGATCACGTGGCTATCATGCACTGATGACGTGACTGCGCATGCACTGATGACGTGGCTGATCGGGCACTGATCACATGGCTCATCATGCACTGATCACGTGTTTATCAGGCAATGATCAGTGACTGACAGGCGCTGATCATGGGACTGTGCACGCACTGATCACGTGGCTATCATGCACTGATCACGTGACTGCGCATGCACTGATGACGTGGCTGTTCGGGCACTGATCACGTATTTATCAGGCAGTGATCAGTGACTGACAGGCATAGATCAGGGGACTGTGCACGCACTGATCAGGTGGCTGATCAGGAACTGACCACCTGACCACGCATGCAGTGATCACGTGGCTGGTCGTTCACTGATCACGTGTTTATCATACGGTGATCACGTGACTGAGAGGCGCTGATCACGTGACTGTGCCGTCAGTGATCACGTGGCTGAGCAGGCACTGATATCGTGACTGAGCATGCACTGATCATGTGCCGGGAGCCGGGGAGGCATTCCACTCTGGACAAAGGTCATGAGGAAGGAGGCTCGGCATACGCAAATGCGGGATCGAGCCTCAGGAGTCCACCCGGATGTTCTCGAGCATCTCCCCCCAAAAAAACCGGAGTCTGCCTACGGTATTGCTTTGTGCTCTCACCTCTGATTTCACTGGGGGCTGTCCCCCACCACCATCTCGCTCTCTCTGTCAAAGAGTTAACTTAGATCTCCAATTCATAAAGTTCCTTGTCATTCTTCCCTTTAACTTCCAGCTGAGTCTCCATCTGGAGCGCGGAACCCACCACGCTTACTAATTATGCCTGGGCTGCTAAGACCCACTCGAGAAGGTGTCTAGGGTGAGGCACCTTTCGCTATTCGAGAGGGCGCCTGCGGCCTACGTAAGTGGTGCAAACTTCTTGTCTTGAAGTTTGATTGGTCTTCCGCGTAAACCAAGCTACTCAGTCTCTTTTTTCCACCGAATTTTCCTACTGAGCTCTCCTCATACTATTATTCTTGACATCTCTGATTAGCATATAAAGAGTCGCCTAGGCCATCTCTCCTTCGAATACCCTGGATCAGTTGGGGCTGGTCCCCGGCAGGTGGCGACCGAACGGGGACCTCAGGAGGCAATACTCAAAGAGCTGAGCAGACACGAACCACGCAATCAGCAGGCAATAAGCATGGAGCTCAGCAGTGACGAATCATGCTGCTCAACTGGCAATAATCAAGCACGTGACCAGGCAGGAATCACGCAGCTCAGCTGGCAATTGTCAAGCAGATGAGCCGACAGGAATCACGCAGCTTAGCTGGCAATTGTCATGCAGATGAGCCGGCAGGAATCACGCAGCTCAGCAGGCCCTGATCACGTGACTCTGCAGGCACTGATCACGTGGCTGATCAAGTCCAGATCACGTGACTGAGCATGCACTGATCACGTGGCTATCATGCACTGATGACGTGACTGCGCATGCACTGATGACGTGGCTGATCGGGCACTGATCACATGGCTCATCATGCACTGATCACGTGTTTATCAGGCAATGATCAGTGACTGACAGGCGCTGATCATGGGACTGTGCACGCACTGATCACGTGGCTATCATGCACTGATCACGTGACTGCGCATGCACTGATGACGTGGCTGTTCGGGCACTGATCACCTGTTTATCAGGCAGTGATCAGTGACTGACAGGCGCTGATCAGGGGACTGTGCACGCACTGATCAGGTGGCTGATCAGGAACTGACCACCTGACCGCGCATGCAGTGATCACGTGGCTGGTCGTTCACTGATCACGTGTTTATCATACGGTGGTCACGTGACTGAGAGGCGCTGATCCCGTGACTGTGCCGTCAGTGATCACGTGGCTGAGCAGGCACTGATATCGTGACTGAGCATGCACTGATCATGTGCCGGGAGCCGGGGAGGCATTCCACTCTGGACAAAGGTCATGAGGAAGGAGGCTCGGCATACGCAAATGCGGGATCGAGCCTCAGGAGTCCACCCGGATGTTCTCGAGCATCTCCCCCCAAAAAAAACCGGAGTCTGCCCACTGCATTGCCTGTGCTCTCACCTCTGATTTCACTGGGGGCTGTCCCCTACCACCATCTCGCTCTCTCTGTCAAAGAGTTAACTTACAGCTCCAATTCATAAAGTTCCTTGTCATTCTTCCCTTTAACTTCCAGCTGAGTCTCCATCTGGAGCGCGGAACCCACCACGCTTACTAATTATGCCTGGGCTGCTAAGACCCACTCGAGAAGGTGTCTAGGGTGAGGCACCTTTCGCTATTCGAGAGGGCGCCTGCGGCCTACGTAAGTGGTGCAAACTTCTTGTCTTGAAGTTTGATTGGTCTTCCGCGTAAACCAAGCTACTCAGTCTCTTTTCTCCACCGAATTTTCCTACTGAGCTCTCCTCATACTATTATTCTTGACATCTCTGATTAGCATATAAATAGTCGCCTAGGCCATCTCTCCTTCGAATACCCTGGATCAGTTGGGGCTGGTCCCCGGCAGGTGGCGACCGAACAGGGACCTCAGGAGGCAATACTCAAAGAGCTGAGCAGACACGAACCACGCAATCAGCAGGCAATAAGCATGGAGCTCAGCAGTGACGAATCATGCTGCTCAACTGGCAATAATCAAGCACGTGACCAGGCAGGAATCACGCAGCTCAGCTGGCAATTGTCATGCAGATGAGCCGGCAGGAATCACGCAGCTCAGCAGGCCCTGATCACGTGACTCTGCAGGCACTGATCACGTGGCTGATCAAGTCCAGATCACGTGACTGAGCATGCACTGATCACGTGGCTATCATGCACTGATGACGTGACTGCGCATGCACTGATGACGTGGCTGATCGGGCACTGATCACATGGCTCATCATGCACTGATCACGTGTTTATCAGGCAATGATCAGTGACTGACAGGCGCTGATCATGGGACTGTGCACGCACTGATCACGTGGCTATCATGCACTGATCACGTGACTGCGCATGCACTGATGACGTGGCTGTTCGGGCACTGATCACGTGTTTATCAGGCAGTGATCAGTGACTGACAGGCACTGATCAGGGGACTGTGCACGCACTGATCAGGTGGCTGATCAGGAACTGACCACCTGACCGCGCATGCAGTGATCACGTGGCTGGTCGTTCACTGATCACGTGTTTATCATACGGTGATCACGTGACTGAGAGGCGCTGATCACGTGACTGTGCCGTCAGTGATCACGTGGCTGAGCAGGCACTGATATCGTGACTGAGCATGCACTGATCATGTGCCGGGAGCCGGGGAGGCATTCCACTCTGGACAAAGGTCATGAGGAAGGAGGCTCGGCATACGCAAATGCGGGATCGAGCCTCAGGAGTCCACCCGGATGTTCTCGAGCATCTCCCCCCCAAAAAAACCGGAGTCTGCCTACTGTATTGCTTTGTGCTCTCACCTCTGATTTCACTGGGGGCTGTCCCCCACCACCATCTCGCTCTCTCTGTCAAAGAGTTAACTTAGAGCTCCAATTCATAAAGTTCCTTGTCATTCTTCCCTTTAACTTCCAGCTGAGTCTCCATCTGGAGCGCGGAACCCACCACGCTTACTAATTATGCCTGGGCTGCTAAGACCCACTCGAGAAGGTGTCTAGGGTGAGGCACCTTTCGCTATTCGAGAGGGCGCCTGCGGCCTACGTAAGTGGTGCAAACTTCTGGTCTTGAAGTTTGATTGGTCTTCCACGTAAACCAAGCTACTCAGTCTCTTTTCTCCACCGAATTTTCCTACTGAGCTCTCCTCATACTATTATTCTTGACATCTCTGATTAGCATATAAAGAGTCGCCTAGGCCATCTCTCCTTCGAATACCCTGGATCAGTTGGGGCTGGTCCCCGGCAGGTGGCGACCGAACAGGGACCTCAGGAGGCAATACTCAAAGAGCTGAGCAGACACGAACCACGCAATCAGCAGGCAATAAGCATGGAGCTCAGCAGTGACGAATCATGCTGCTCAACTGGCAATAATCAAGCACGTGACCAGGCAGGAATCACGCAGCTCAGCTGGAAATTGTCAAGCAGATGAGCCGACAGGAATCACGCAGCTCAGCTGGCAATTGTCATGCAGATGAGCCGGCAGGAATCACGCAGCTCAGCAGGCCCTGATCACGTGACTCTGCAGGCACTGATCACGTGGCTGATCAAGTCCAGATCACGTGACTGAGCATGCACTGATCACGTGGCTATCATGCACTGATGACGTGACTGCGCATGCACTGATGACGTGGCTGATCGGGCACTGATCACATGGCTCATCATGCACTGATCACGTGTTTATCAGGCAATGATCAGTGACTGACAGGCGCTGATCATGGGACTGTGCACGCACTGATCACGTGGCTATCATGCACTGATCACGTGACTGCGCATGCACTGATGACGTGGCTGTTCGGGCACTGATCACGTGTTTATCAGGCAGTGATCAGTGACTGACAGGCGCTGATCAGGGGACTGTGCACGCACTGATCAGGTGGCTGATCAGGAACTGACCACCTGACCGCGCATGCAGTGATCACGTGGCTGGTCGTTCACTGATCACGTGTTTATCATACGGTGATCACGTGACTGAGAGGCGCTGATCACGTGACTGTGCCGTCAGTGATCACGTGGCTGAGCAGGCACTGATATCGTGACTGAGCATGCACTGATCATGTGCCGGGAGCCGGGGAGGCATTCCACTCTGGACAAAGGTCATGAGGAAGGAGGCTCGGCATACGCAAATGCGGGATCGAGCCTCAGGAGTCCACCCGGATGTTCTCGAGCATCTCCCCCCAAAAAAACCGGAGTCTGCCTACTGTATTGCTTTGTGCTCTCACCTCTGATTTCACTGGGGGCTGTCCCCTACCACCATCTCGCTCTCTCTGTCAAAGAGTTAACTTACAGCTCCAATTCATAAAGTTCCTTGTCATTCTTCCCTTTAACTTCCAGCTGAGTCTCCATCTGGAGCGCGGAACCCACCACGCTTACTAATTATGCCTGGGCTGCTAAGACCCACTCGAGAAGGTGTCTAGGGTGAGGCACCTTTCGCTATTCGAGAGGGCGCCTGCGGCCTACGTAAGTGGTGCAAACTTCTTGTCTTGAAGTTTGATTGGTCTTCCGCGTAAACCAAGCTACTCAGTCTCTTTTCTCCACCGAATTTTCCTACTGAGCTCTCCTCATACTATTATTCTTGACATCTCTGATTAGCATATAAATAGTCGCCTAGGCCATCTCTCCTTCGAATACCCTGGATCAGTTGGGGCTGGTCCCCGGCAGGTGGCGACCGAACAGGGACCTCAGGAGGCAATACTCAAAGAGCTGAGCAGACACGAACCACGCAATCAGCAGGCAATAAGCATGGAGCTCAGCAGTGACGAATCATGCTGCTCAACTGGCAATAATCAAGCACGTGACCAGGCAGGAATCACGCAGCTCAGCTGGCAATTGTCAAGCAGATGAGCCGACAGGAATCACGCAGCTCAGCTGGCAATTGTCATGCAGATGAGCCGGCAGGAATCACGCAGCTCAGCAGGCCCTGATCACGTGACTCTGCAGGCACTGATCACGTGGCTGATCAAGTCCAGATCACGTGACTGAGCATGCACTGATCACGTGGCTATCATGCACTGATGACGTGACTGCGCATGCACTGATGACGTGGCTGATCGGGCACTGATCACATGGCTCATCATGCACTGATCACGTGTTTATCAGGCAATGATCAGTGACTGACAGGCGCTGATCATGGGACTGTGCACGCACTGATCACGTGGCTATCATGCACTGATCACGTGACTGCGCATGCACTGATGACGTGGCTCTTCGGGCACTGATCACGTGTTTATCAGGCAGTGATCAGTGACTGACAGGCGCTGATCAGGGGACTGTGCACGCACTGATCAGGTGGCTGATCAGGAACTGACCACCTGACCGCGCATGCAGTGATCACGTGGCTGGTCGTTCACTGATCACGTGTTTATCATACGGTGATCACGTGACTGAGAGGCGCTGATCACGTGACTGTGCCGTCAGTGATCACCTGGCTGAGCAGGCACTGATATCGTGACTGAGCATGCACTGATCATGTGCCGGGAGCCGGGGAGGCATTCCACTCTGGACAAAGGTCATGAGGAAGGA
Source organism: Bos javanicus (assembly GCF_032452875.1). NCBI lineage: Eukaryota > Metazoa > Chordata > Mammalia > Artiodactyla > Bovidae > Bos > Bos javanicus. Next base: position 443 of record NW_026894352.1, on the reverse strand, counting down.
GGCTCGGCATAGGCAAATGCGGGATCGAGCCTCAGGAGTCCGCCCGGATGTTCTCGAGCATCTCCCCCCCAAAAAAAACCGGAGTCTGCCTACTGTATTGCTTTGTGCTCTCACCTCTGATTTCACTGGGGGCTGTCCCCCACCACCATCTCGCTCTCTCTGTCAAAGAGTTAACTTAGAGCTCCAATTCATAAAGTTCCTTGTCATTCTTCCCTTTAACTTCCAGCTGAGTCTCCATCTGGAGCGCGGAACCCACCACGCTTACTAATTATGCCTGGGCTGCTAAGACCCACTCGAGAAGGTGTCTAGGGTGAGGCACCTTTCGCTATTCGAGAGGGCGCCTGCGGCCTACGTAAGTGGTGCAAACTTCTTGTCTTGAAGTTTGATTGGTCTTCCGCGTAAACCAAGCTACTCAGTCTCTTTCTCCACCGAATTTTCCTACT